>NC_081390.1:23615787-23848287 GCF_030684315.1 Stegostoma tigrinum | reverse complement strand
CCAGACCTGTCTCCTGTAACCCCCCTAATCTACACATCCCTGAACACTGCTGGTGATAAGGTGGCTCAGTGGTTAGCACTGCAAGTGACCCAGGTTTGATTCCACCCTCGGATGACTGTCTGTGTGGAGTTGCATATTCTCTCAGTGTCTGCGTGGGTTTAAACTCACCACCAGTTGTCACTCTAATGAGAGGGCATACTATTACAATTTTCTCTCTCTTTGGTATATCAGTGTTGGGTTTTTGCACTCAAACCTGGTAGAAAATGTAGAATTTGTTCACCGTCAGTGTGAGGTCAAAACCTCAAACCCCAGTTCGACATCTCATTCTGACCCTCTCACCTCCTTCACAGGCAACAAACAGGCAAATATAATCTATTGCACATGGGAAATGGTCTCATCACTGAGCTAGTCTTCCTCAGTCCTGGGAATTACTAGCCCAAGACCATCCAACCTGATTCTGAGGAAGGGTCACTAGATCCGAAATGTTAACACTGATTTCTCTCCATAGGTACTGCCAGACCTGCTGAGCTTTTCCAGAAACTTCTGTTTTTCTTTCACAAAAGAGACTAGCAGTCAAAATTATTTAGCAATGGAGCTTGTGATAAACACCTTTCATTAACAGTACTGACCTCCAAAGTTATAGTTCAGACATTCATTATGAAGTAATATTGCAGTGTTTTATTGCTCCTTGGCTCTTTCTCATTCTGCCTATTTCTCAATCTTCATGGGACTAAATCCCTCCAACGGCCATTGCAAGTTTCAGAATTATACAACGCCAGAATGGCATTATTTTTTGCCTAGCAATTGCATGTGAAAGGTGAATGGCAGATCAAGGAGATTGCTTGCACTTCCTATGAGAATGGAATCTTTCTTACAATGTGGTTTTGCCAGGAGCGGTCTCCATAACAAGGGCAGAGGGAGCACTGATACTGTGAGACCCCAGACAAATACAAACTACACAAAGAAATGATGTAAACCAAATGTGCACCTTCCATTTACTCTGATTGTGAGGACCACCATGTTGTATGTGTACCTTACCTTTAAGAGAGTTCACGTTTAAGGGATCTGTGCGCTGCGTGCCTCCAATATTGTGACTCTGCCTGACATTTACACTGCTACGAGCCTCCAAGCTGCATGTGTGGAAATTAGTTAATCTGTCATAATGTTTTCTTCATGAAAGTTGGAACCGTACAGATCATTAAAAACCTGAGAAAGTTTAACCTTTCAGTGATGAATGGTCAAGTGAAGAGACCCCCTAGTTCACGGATTTAAACTGAAGAGAAACATATGATAGGGACGGAAAAATTTCTCTGGAGTTTGATTAGCTGCAAACTGATGGTGTTAAGGAGTAAATGGGATTTTGTTTTTGGGTATTTGAAATCTGTTAAACTGCATTATATGTGCACAGCTTGGTTTGTTTTATTTTATTGTTCTGCCATCTGTGTTCTGCTTTATTGTTAAAACGAAAACTGCAGCCTCATATGTTCACATTTCAGTGAAAAATCACCATGTAAAAATAGAAGATGTGATCGAAAAAGCCACATTTCATTCTGGGATCTGAAGTGTCCCATACCAACATCAGCTAGGATCATAACATCTCTAATCCTTCAACTCTGACCCAGGTACACCCTTCCAGGCTCCCAAAGATTGGCTTCCATTCAACGGTCAGCCCTCATCTTGAAAACAGCCCAGCTGTGGGAACAGCTCAGTTTGTGCTGGTGTCATTTTAAGCAGGTTCTTGCTGGCCATGTTGGTATTTTTTAGCAGCTTTGAGATTGACTTTGCTGAGATTCAGTGCCATCCTTTCCCATTCAATGGGTCTCCGCCACAACCAGCCTGGATGTTTCAGCTGATTAGACTGAGGCTGTGTTATTACCTTGGGTATTGAGTCAAGGAGTAGCTGGGTTCTAGGAGTTTTAACACAGCTGGCACTTGGAGAAGAGGCAAAACGAGGCACTGTTTATGTTGCTGAAAGTTTGCAGAAGGGTTTTCAGTTGCTGGTTCCCCATATTCACACACATCACCTTCGAGTTTGACAGTTTGGGCTCCCATCTTGACATTTGCAGTGAAAGTGAAAATGTTTGAATATTGAAAAGACCACAAGTCAACAATAAGAAGGCTGGAGTTCTTTACAGCAGAGGAGATGGTTAAAAATGCCTTTGATCAGGTGGATATAGAGATGCAGGAAAATGAGGGCTCATTAATATGAGGCGTGAACCATGAACCCAGTGTTTTCCCAAAGAAGGGTGAGTGGATTTCTTCCAGGTGCTCGAGTTTCCTCCCACAAACCAAAGGTGTGCACCTTAAGTGGGTTGGCCATGCTAAATTGCCCGTAGTGTTCAGGGATGTGCAGGTTGGATGGATTAATGATGGGAAATGCAGGGTAACAGGGATAGGATGGGGGCAGTTGTGGGTCTGAGTGGGATGTTCTACAGAGGGCTTGATGGGACAAATGGACTGCTTCCACATTGTAGGATTGTATGATTTTATGAATTATCACACTGCAGAAGAAGGCTATTCAGCCCATTTTTTCTATACCAGCTCGTTGAATGTACATGGTGACTCCTAGCCATTTTCCTGCCTTTTTCCATATAACCCTGAATATTGTTTTTTAGTTTGAATAATCATCCAATTCCCCTCTTGAATGCCTCATTTGAACCTGCCTCCACCACATCTCCAGGGAGTGCATTCCTGACCCAAACTATTTGCTGAGTGGAAGGTTTTTCCTTGCAATAGTATAAAATATAGAACTCACTGCCACATGCAGTAGCCTCAGAGAACAACATGGATAAGTTCTCGGGAGGCCCACGAGGGAGAAAGGCCTAGAAAGACACACTGATGAGGACAGAGACTGGAAAGAAACTGGGCTGGCTTGCCGAGCACATCAACCCTACAACAAGTGCTCACCCGAACTAGAGACTCGCTCCCTGCCATGGACGGGACCAATGTCACCTACAAGATCCCCTGCAGAGACTCTGAGAAACACTACGTTGGACAAACAGGAAGGAAACTAACAACAAGAGGACATGAACCCCAACTGGCTACAAAAAGACACGGCCAATACTCACCCATCTCAATCCACATGGACAAGGAGAACCACCACTTCAACTGGGACAACACCAAGATCCTGGGACAGTCTAGGCAGGGATAAGCGCGAGAATTCCTGGAACTCGACCCCATATACATTTCACTACGGAGGAAACCCGGAAGTGAGGCAACCCGTCGCAGCGGACCCCAGAGTTTAAAAACCAGGTGGGAAAACACACCAACACTTCGTCAGGGGCTGCGCTGAGGATGTTACCGAGCACGGTAATGAAACTTCTGCAGAACAGCAAACCAGCTCGGCTAGCCAACCAACCTCAACACCCACAACCCGAGCTACAGATCTACTCCTAAACCTTGTAAGGAGACTTGTGTGAATCATAAATGCTGATACAGACCTGTCACTGCACAGTAAATTTAGAAGGACTTGAGACATTAGCTTGTCATATGTGCCCTAAGTATATTCATGCATTTGAGTAGATCTTATGACCTAGATGTTTGTTATAAAAATGTACCATATGTTGTACTGTCCTCAGTATCTGCCCTCATTTACAGCTCCCCACAGTGTGATCAGACCTGCATTATTACTTAATTTTTCTCAACAGCAAATCTGCATCAATGTTTTTGATGCCTGTCTCTTTGGTGACAAGAGCAGAGCAGGGGGATTGAATTAATAACCAGCCTGCAATCTGTTAACAGATTTTAGATTTCATTTCAAGTATTTCAGTCAATATGGTTGTGTCTGTAGTGATTGTAACAGGTCAGCCAGGTGGACTTCATAGAGTATGAGTTCCCTGATTAGGGCTGTTGATCTGGTCCAATCAGGGGTCCGTGGCTGACAGATATATACAGAAGTGTCAGGGGCTCACTCTGAGAGCTGGCTCTGAAGAAGCTGGAGCAGTGTTGAGGACTCTCCACATGTAAATAAGGATGACTTGGTGAAGGAATATCCCTGTGGAGTTATTTCAGTGTCACTGAATCTCCAATCAACCACCCTCCCACGCATTGATAAAGATCTGATTCTACACTAATTTCCCTTTTAATATTTCCACTGAAATAGCCGTGAGCCAATTGGCTTAGCTGGTCACTGTTCTCCTTTGTGGCTATGGGAGCTAATCTCTAAAAGTCCCGTTTTAAATTGGGTTTTAATGGAGAGCACTTTGAAATGTCAGTTTAACTGTGCACTGTAATATGGAAGGACAAGCTATCCAGTACAGTCAGAAGGAGCCGCTGGTCTCTGTGTGTCATTCCAAACTATTCTAGGCCTGATGTTAAACCGATAATATTTGCTTTAGAAAAGTAGGAAGAAACATCTTCCAGTGTAAGAACAGAATATGATGGAGAACCTCAGCAGTTGTGCTAGAATCTATAAGGCCAGAAACAGAGCTAATATTTCAGTGTCATGGCGCAATGGTTAGCATTACTCCATCCCAGTGCCAGGGAACTGGCTTTGACTCCAGCCTCGGGTGACTCATTCTCCCCATGTCTGAGTGAGTTTCCTCTGGGTGCTCCAGTTCCTTCCCACAGTCTAAAGATACGCGGGTTAGGGTGGATTGGCCATGCTATAGCATCCAAGGTTGTGTGGGTTTGCCATGGTAAGTACAGGGTCTGGGCAGGATGCTTTTTGGAAGATCGGTGCAGACTCAATGGGCCAAATGGCCTCTTTTACTTACTGGGTATCTCCAGCACTTTCTGTTCTCTTTACTGCAGGTTTCCAGCATCCTTGGTATTTTGCCGTTAGTTGGGCTCTTCCAGTACTTTGGTTAGTGCCCTTTCACCGCCCAATAGTACCGAGACTCCCTTTCACCATTGAAGAGTACCGAGACTCCCTCTCATCATCCGATAGTACCGAGACTCCCTTTCACCACTTCACCGCCCCAACACAATTTATTGGTCATCAAGTTTGTGGGACCTTTCTTTGCACAAGATGTCTTCTCTGGAATTCTCAAACTGGCAATTGAATGAATTAGGGGAATCTTAACAGTCTGTCACACCAGTGTGTTTATTGCATTGTTTCCTGTAATCCTCAATATTCCAGTTTAATAAAACTGTTGAGGCGCATAGAAATGCTGATCTGATCATCGTTCATGAATCCAGCTCCTATGTTCCTCTGCTCCCAGCTTGTCACTAATCAATCTGTTGGGGAATTCAGGAGGAAAATATTTAAGAGTATAGTGAGAATTTAGAGCTGCACACTACAGGGAGCAGTTGAGCCAACGTGCATTAATATATTTGAGGGGAAGCTGGCTCAAAAGAGTCATAAAGTCACAAAGTCATAGAATCAAAGAGTCATATAGCCTACAACACAAGGGACATAGTACACAGCACTCAGGAGAGAGAAAGACAGAATGAAACTCCACAGAGGCTGGTATCCTGTCACCAAGTCACCCTTTATTTACACATGCATAGTACATGACACTGACCCAACTAGCTCAGAGCTGGCTCCTGGAGTGAGCAGAACCCGGCACTCCGGTTTATATCTGTTATCCAGGGGTTCCTGATCGGACTGGGTTCACAGCCCCAATCAAGGAACTCATATTTTATGCGTTCCACCTGGCCGACCTCATTCCAATCACTACAGAAATGTTGATGAGCTGAGATGAAGTGGAGTGGCAGGAAACTGCTTCAGAACATAAGTGAAGGCTAGGCCCTTCCTATGGGGCATAGAGGCTTGTATTAATGCAACATCATCTCTTCAGGCCAGGAGTTCACACTGCATCCATAACGCTGCTGTTTCCCAAAGACTAAAAGTGTTCAACCTCCTGTAAATACAGCCTTAAAATGGAGCGCGACCATGTTGAAATCAATTCAATCTATTTGAATGGCATTACACAGCATTTTAAAGGAGCTGTTAATTTGCATAAGTGCCACCTTTAAAACTAAATAAAAATGAACAGGGGCGCTCCTGTGGCTCAATGGTAGCGCTTGTAACCCCCTGGACTGAGAGGCCAGGGCTCAAGCCCCTGTTATCCCAGAGGTGTGTAATAAAATCTCTGATCAAATTAATGAGAGAAATAGGCTACGTTTTTAAAAAGTGTGCATCTCATGTAGCCACAATTGTTTCTCAGACAGTAATAGGCTCATCCTGGTGGTCAGACAGCTGTGTTTGTAATCACTCGCCAGGAGAAATAGATTTTGTTGTTGAAGAAAATGTCACTTGTTTTTTGTGTCGTAACTTAAAAGCTGCCACAACACCTTTGTCTTTATTGGGTGGAAGTACAAACAGGTTTTAATGTGACAATCCAGCCAGGCAATATTGTGGCGATTAGGAGTTGCGAAGGAAAATTAATCCACCTTCCAATAGCAACAGGAACAGTAATCCTATCATTATCATCATTAACAATCACCCCTTGACCTCAGGTCAGGCTATTAGAATGCTGGAGCCAGTGAGACCAGATTTGTTGTCCCCTGTGGGTACAAGGAGTTGACATATATCATTAACAACATGGTATCACCTTTGAGAGACCCGAATGGAAAGGCAGTAATTTGGTGCTTTTGTCTACAGGAGGCACACATGGGCTTTGGGAGAGCAATGAAACATACCTCAACAGATTGTAGGATGTACAGAATAAGTTGCCTGTGCTCCTGAATTGATACCTTTCATGTTGAGAAGCACTGTCTTTGTTTTTCTGAAAATGACTACTGTTGTTCTGAGCTGCAGCCAGAAGGAAGTGCAAAAATCGTCGGTGCTACAGTTTATCCTTAAAAGTTGACAATATTCTTTTACTTCAGTGAGCATCAGTTGTACCAGTTTTGTGTGTGTGCTTTACAGATGATCCATTAACCATCGTTGTGTGACAATGTCAAAATTAGGCACAGCAGTTAGGCGCAGAATGAAGAAGTTAGGGCTCTTTTAAGATAGAGTAGCCTTGCAGTTGTAATCTGATCCTTTTTTCATACACTCTTGGCTCTCAGTGAAATTTAAAATGTTTTCAGTACTGTTTCAGTCGCGAAACGCCCATGTTCCCTGTGATTAGATAAAGCACCTTGTTATTATAGAGCGTGATACACAGAATAATGGGTGCCCAAGAGTAATAATTACAAGGCAGTAACTTAATCATTGGGTTCCTTGTTAATAATACAGAGTCTTAACTGGTTGATAATCACCACCTAAAGACTCAGAGTTCATTTAAAGCTTTGACATTGCTCTGTGCTACCTGGCGACTACAGTCTTTTGCCAACTTTTGTTCTGTGTCAGACATCCATTGTGCTATGTATTTGATGTTTAACAAATTTCCACTGTTAAAGACTAAGGGCTATGATATTGTTAATTTTAGTGAGAAATAATCAGTTATCTACGATTGAAGATGTTGTTCCAATAATATTGTTCGTATAGCATGATATCAGTCTCCAGGATGGAAGGAGGCCTGTTCAGGCCCTCAAACCTATTCTGCAGTTCAGTTAAAACATGAGAACAGTCCAGAACTGATGTGTGCCAGCATGTCTACCCACATTGATTCCTTTAATCCCCAATGTTCCCATCCAACAAAATTGTTGGGGAGCATAGTACTGAGCAGATGCTGGCCTGATCATTCACAGACAAAAACAGAATGTAGGGGCCCTACAAATGTGAAATACTTACAGAAAATGCTGGAACTATTCACGTTCCACCAGATCTGAAATTCTGAATGATGCCTCTTAGATAAATGGTGAAAGAATGTACTACTTCTTTACACAGACTATGTTATACATGAACATCAGAAGTCAATGCAAATGTTTTGAATTTCATTCCAGCATAAAAAGGGTTGTTATTGAGTTTGAATTTCTGTGTTACACCATTCTCAATCTTTATTTCCAACACGTTCAAATTTTCTAATTGCCTAAAATCAAAATCAAACCCTTCAACTTTAAATACAAACACCTTTGTTAATGAGATCAGTAATTTATTGAGTAATTTGATAACTAAATGAATGATTTTCTTTAGGCATTTGGAATGTTTGAAGGCATTGAAAACAAAGATTGCGAAAGAAAAGCTAAGTACTTTTGCAGTGTAGTCACCATGATAATTATTTTTTATTTAATCATGGGATGAGTGTGCTGCTGGACGGGCCAGCATTTCTTGCCCATCCCTAATTGCCCAGAGGGCAGATAAGAGTCAACCACGTTGCTATGGGTCTGGAGTCACATGTAGACCAGACCAGGTAAGGATCACAGCTTCCTTCCCTGAAGGATATTAGTGAGCCAGATGGGTTTTTTTCCAACAATTGGGACTTGGTTCCAGATTTTATCTGATTCAAATTCCAACCTTCTGCCATTGCGGGATTTGAACCTTGGTCCTTAGAACATGACCTGGGGCCCCTGGATTAATAGTCTGGTGCTAATATCACTAGGTCATCACCTCACCATTAAACATAGGAAACACTTCAATTAATTTGCACAGAGAGCTCCCTCAAATAACAATTTAATGATGACTAAATCTCTTTTTGTTAGTGATTATTGTTGAGGATTAAACATTGGCAAAACCTCCGGAGTAAAATTCCTCATTTTCGTAGTAGGACAGTGGGATCTTAAATATTCCCAACAGAGCAAACTCAGTTTAATTTTTCATAGAATCTACAGTGTCATTTGGCCCATCAAGTTTACACTGACCCTCTGAAGACCATCCCACCCACACTCAACACTCCTCCCCCCACTTTCTCCCTGTGACCCCGCATTTCCAATGGCCAATCCACCTAATCTGTGCATCTTTGAACTGCCACAGCGCCTGGAGGAAACCCAAGTGTGCAAACTCCACACAGACAGTCACTGGAGGATTTTTCAACAAATAGAAACTCTGCCGAGATTCCATCAGAACGACACAATGTAGAGCAGGCTTTGAACTCATTACATTCTGACTCAGGACAAAGGCCAACACCCACAAATCATGATTGGACAATCCTACTGGCTGCTTTTCTTGGGAGCTCAGCCTTGTTTCCTCATGCATTTCCAGAAGTAATCGTTTTGTTTGCCCAAAGTTGACCTCACTGATATTGCCTTTGCCACCATTTCCAATCTCTCACGAGCCAACTCCCAACTCAGGGCCGGCACGGTGGCTCAGTAGTTAGCACTGCAGCCTCACAGCGCCAGGGACCCGGATTCGATTCCAGCCTCAGGCGACTGTTTGTGTGGAGTTTACACATTCTCCTCGTGTCTGTGCGGGCTTTCTCCGGGTGCTCCGGTTTCCTCCCACAGTCCAAAAATGTGCAGGCTAGGTGGATTGGCCATGCTAAACTGCCTGTAGTGTTCAGGGGTGTGTGGGTTATAGGGGGATGGGTCTGGGTGGGATGCTGCATGGGGTGGTGTGGACTTGATGGGCCGAAGGGCCTGTTTCCACACTGTAAGGAATCTAACCTAATCTAATCTCAAATAACCTGACTTCATTCTTGTTCACTTTCTCAGCTCAGATTGTGAACATGCTTGCACAGCTGTTCTCATACACCAAGCAGGGTGATACAGAGAGTAATACAGGTGCAAAATAAAATAGAAAAAAATGGGAAGAATGAAGGGGCAATCTCACATAAATCTATACAATTCTAACAGGACTATACAGGGTAAATGCAGGAAGGATGTTCCTGATGGCTGGAGAGTATAGAGTCAGGGATCTCAGGTTTAGAATACAGGGTAGGCCAATTAGGACTGAGATGAGGAGATATTTCATCACACAGTGAGCCTTTGGAATCCTTGGCCATGTAAAGCAGTTGAGGCCAACACATTGAATGTTTCCAAGAAGAATTCAGATCTAGTTCTTAGGTCTAAAGGGATCAAAGAGCATTGTGAGAAAGTGGGAACGGGATACTGAGTTGGATGTTCAGCCATGATCATATTGAATTACAGAGCAGGCTCAAAGGTCTGAATGGCCTATTCCTGCTCCTTTTCCTACGTTTCTACAAGAACATCATGGTATTTCCAATCCCTACGACATGCAGAATGAGCTGTGCTATGTTTTCTCATTTGATGACCTCCTGAGTTGGAAGAGACTGAACGATGTGATGCTCAGGGAGTATGTTCTTCTCCCCACATTTCTGCTTTTTCACCCATATTTAATGGACCTTATTAATCCATTGGACATGTGTGAAATGAAAGCATTTTGACATCTTTTGGAGAGGTCGGAGCTGCTTGGTGATGTAATGACCTGTTTTACAACAGAAAATGAGGCCACGGTATCATACAGCATAGGAGAGGTCCTTCTGCCCATCAAGACCTATCTGCACTAATCAGACTTTCGCACATGAGGCCCAGAGGCTTGAGTATAATAACATTTCCATTGTTGATCCACGTACCTTTTAAAGGTTGTGAGGTTCCCTCCCTCTGCAATCATCACCACCGCCAGGGTAAGAACAAAATGATCTCATATCCCCTCTCAACTTTTCACTTTAAAATTAGGCCCTTCATTATTGACCCTTCAAATGAGAAGAATAGCTGCTTCCTATCCACCATGACCCTGATAACCTTGTATATCATTGCCACCATTCGCGACCCCTCAGATAATAAAGCAGTCCATGTTCAAATGCAACAAGATTTAGACAATATCCAGGCTTGGGCTGACAAGTGACAAGTGACATTGATGCCACACAAATGCCAGGCTATGACCGTCATCAGTAAGAGACAATCTTGACGTTCAATGGCATTACCGTAACTGAATTCACTACTATCAACATCCTTACGGCTATATTTAGCCAGAAACTAAATTGGACTTACCACATACTCACAGTGGTTACAAGAGCAGGTTAGAGGCTGGGAATGCGGCAGTGAGAAACTCACTTCCTGTCTCCCCAAAACCTGTTCACCATCTGCAAGGCACAAGTCAGGAGTGTGATGGAGTACTCTTCACTTGCCTGGATGGATGCAGCCTCAACAACACTCAAGAAGCTTGACACCATCCAGGACAAAGCAACCAAAATGATTGGTACCATGTCCACAAGCATCCACTCCCTGCTCCATTGACACTCAGTAGCAGCAGTGTGTACTATCTACAAAATGCACTGCAGAAATTCACCAAAGATCCTCAGATAGCACCTTCCAAACCTCACCCACTTCCATCTAGATGCGAGGGTAGCAGATACACAGAAACACCACCCCTTACAACTCCCCTCCAAGTCATTCACCATCCTGAATTGGAAATATATTGCCATTCATTTAGTGTCGCTGGATCAAACTCCTGGAATTCCCTCCCTATGGGCAAGTGGGCTCACACAGCAGGTGGACTTCAGCAGTTCAAGAAGACAGCCTACCACCACCTTCTGAAGGGCAACTAGGGATGGGAAATAAATGCTGGCCCAGAGAGCGGCACATACATTCCACAAGTGAACAAAATAAGACCCAAATCAGGCCCACCCCGCTATCAGAATATTATGTTCTTTATTCCTTTATCTTTACCCATCCGTCGCCATGCTGCCCCCATTAGATTTGAGAAAATAGACAAGCTGCAGCCACACCTTCCCTTTGAACTAGTCTTCAGAAGGTGCCAGATCACCTGATAACCAAATACCTTCTTTATCTCCTCCCCTTTTCCTTGGAGATTGTTTCTTGCCTCTGCTTGTGCACCTACTGTATCTGTCATGTCAAGTGTTGGAGTTCTGCATTATTGAAAATAGGCTAGTTTTTAAGGAAATAATTGAGTGTGCCCATTACATTTTACCTCTACATCCTTCTCATGCCTGTGGAGTGGGAGTCAAACTTTCAATCAACTGGGTCGGAAATGAGTGTGCTATCCAGTGAGTCGCAGCTGACACTGTTGATGCAGTGGGTGAGATGTTGGAGGTAATGATGTTGGTTAGCACTCCAGGAAGAACCTCGACATCACCTTCTGTGGAGTGGATAGGTGTAAATCTTTACAGTTTCTGTTTGTCGTGGGTAGCTTACATTCAGCCACACACTGTCCCGAACAACATGATGTGTAAAACTGTACCTTTTGGTGCTTGGGAGGGCAGGACACAGCATCATGACGCTCTATAATGTCTTTATGTTACCATCGCTGACTTTATTGCTGATTAGAAGGACAGCCTATTGATTGGACCTGCAAAGATGCATTGAATTTTTGAGTTTCTGTTGTTGCTTCAAGTTCATTCATTTCTCACTTGCATGTTGCAGGTGCTAGAATGTCTCTCAGATATTGATTGCTGTTCCATGGAGAAAAGAAATCAGTGAAAGCAATGAAGGTCAAACCTGCTCTGGCTGTTTGGAACTGGTCCATCCAATATCTCTGGGACAATTGATTTTGATTGCTGGTGCTTTGATCATTGCGATCAAGCACATTCATTACAAGAGACATTTATTAGGCAGCCATAAAATTAGTACATTATCTCTGAATTTAATAAGCACAAGAGTCTCATTTTGTCAGCAATTCAGAGCTCCCATTTATGTCAGTCGCTGTTCATTAAACCTGCATTGATATTTATGTTCGCAGATTGATTCTGCAGTGTCTTGCTCTTAGCATTGCGTTGTCTTGTTTGGGTAAGCAGCAAAACACAGCGCCAACCCCAATGTTACCACTCTTTGCCTGTGAGACCCTGTTTGTCGAATGATGGGATTGTTGGTTTTGACATGTTGTGGCCTCGGTAGCTGTTGACACTCAGCTTAGATTTACATTCTCGGCCTTTAGTTCAGTAAGAGAAAGTTGCCAGAATCCTGTGCTGACTTGGTTGAATATGTGAACCCTTCAGAAATCATGAGATCCTTGATCTGAAGTTTACTGAGAAAGAATTTTGATTTGTAGAATGCCTTTCACATTCTGAGGACACATTGCATTTTGAGCAGTTTGAGCTATCGGGAGAGACTGAATAGACTGGGGCTATCTTCCCTGGAGCGTTGGAAACTGCGGGATGACCTTATAGAGGTGTATAAAATCATGGGATGGGGGCGGAAGCACGTGGATGGGGTGAATAGCTAAGGTCTTTTCCCCAGGTTTGGGGAGTTCAAAACTAGGGGGATAAATTTAAGGTGAGAGGGGAAAGATTTAAAAGGGACTTAAGGGGCAACTTTTTCACAAGAGGATGGTGTGTGTATGGAATGACCTGCCAGAGGAAGTAGTGGAGACTGATATATTCGCAACATTTAAAAGGCATTTGGATGCTTACATGAATAGGAAGGGTTGAGAGGGACATGGGCCAAATGCTCGGAAATAGGACTAGATAAATTTAGGATATCTAGTCAGCAGTTACAAGTTGGATTGAAGGGTCTCTTTCCATGCTGTACAGTTCTATGGCCCTGAGAGTGTGTTGGCTGCTACTTGGACAGGCTCAACAGCCATTTTAAAACATAGGATAGTACAGTGCAGGGAAGCACCCTTTGGCCCAAAATGTCATACTGAACATGACACCAGATTAAACCACTCCCCTCTCCCTGCCCTTGGTCCATATCTCTCCATCCCTTGCATATTCATGCGCTTATCTAAAAGCCCCTTAAACGCCTCAGGAACCAGGCACTGTCCCTTAAACGCACCTATCGTATTTGCCTCACCACCACCCTGGTCGGGTGTTCCACACTCCTACCACTCTGTGTTTAAAAAACCTGCCGCTCACATCTCCTTTGAACTTTCCCCCTCTCGCCTTAAATTGCAAGCTTCCACAAATAAGACAGGCAGTGACGTTGTGAGAATGATCCAGGGCCCCAGGTTAAGCCTGTAGGAACTTGTGCTCCAGTCACATCATGGCAGATGGTGAAAGTTGTATTCAACAAAACCACAATCTTGGAATCAACTGCTACTGTGATCAATGAAACAGTTGTCATTAAAAACCCATGTGGTTCACTAATACCTTTCAGGAAGAAACCTGCTCCCCTCATTTGGCCTTCCATACATTCAATATGTATCCCTAAGCCTAGCCCTAACCCTAACCCTAACCTATCGTGTCCAGATGAAAGATTAAGGCTTAGTGGTAATGTGATTCAACTAATATTCCAGGGCTACAGGTGAATGTTCTAGAAGGTGGATTTGAATCTCTCCACAGTAGATGGTAGAATTTGAATTCAATAATAAACGAGCCCAGCGGAGACCAGGTAATCATTGTTGATTGCTGCAAAAACCCATCTGTTTCATTAATGTCCTTTGGGAGGGAAACTGCCATCCTTACCTGGTCTGGCCTGTATGTGACTCCAGAACCACAGCAATGCAAGTGATTGGTAATTGCCCTCTTTGTTACTAGGAATGGGCAATAAATGCTGGCCTCACATCCTGTGTACAAATGAAGGAAAGAAAAAGATGCAGAGGATATGTGGCAGATTGGTAACTGTCCTCCGTACAGTAAATGATGACCCAGCTGGTGAACCCTATATATTACGAACAAATTAGGAAAAGCACAAAAGTTTGCAATGTGTTGGTTTGGGGCAAGAACAAAATCCTTCTCTTCATGAAAGTAGCATTGTGAGACTTTTTTTTATTAACATCCTGTTGAAAAGGCAAGTGGGTATTTCAAATCACAAATATATCAGCCATGATGCTGTTACTGAATGTCAGAACTGTCTCAAGGGGCTGAATGGTCTACTACTCCTCACTTGTATGGTTGTGAGAAAAATTCATTTTGTACAAAAGGATGAAAGAGAACGTTGCTGCATCTTGGAACATTGGCACCATTTTTAGGTGCCTTGCTGTGAGTTCACAGTTCAACATGCTCTGAAAGAACAGTCATGTCGATGGCTGCAGCTTCATTGTGACTGGGATCATACAGAAGCTCAGAATTGTTATAGCACAGTGGGAGACCATTTAGCCCATCGTATTTCACAGGCTCTATGATCTGGTGCCGATGTCCTACCTTTTCACCATGTCCTTGCACACCATTTGAATCCAAAAATAACCATTCAATGCCCTCTGGAATGCCTCAATTAAACCATGCCTCCACCACGTTTCTGGGCTGCTCTTTCCAAACCTTGCCCTTAGTGATCCAATTGCTTCCTAATGTCAAAGAAAAGCTACCATTGGGCAAAATCAACCAACCCCACCATTTTGCCCCCAGTATTGCATCCAATGCCCTTCCACCATGAAGCCCCAGCCCTCCACATGGGTGACACGCTTCAGTTAAACTGTGCTAGCTTTCCCTCGATTATGTTCTTACTTCTCAGCAGTCATGTCTGTGATAATGCGCTGACCTTAGCATCTGCTTGGAGGCAATTAATAATTTTTGATTTCATGGAGCACCATATGGGACGTACTGTGCACACAGACGCAGACATACGTCAAGAACTGGAAAGTGGAAACAGCTGCTGGGGTCTTGCTGAGCTGCATCACGGGAGCCGATATTTCGTTCTGTGAAATTATGGAGCTATCCTCAAAACTGAGAACAGCAGCTGCTGGAGGTAGACTTCACCGACTGAGGGAAGGTTTTAGGACAAAAGGGCATGGATTAAGTGGAAGATATTTGAGCAGGGGAATTCCCCGTGTATAGGAACACGAGTAGGCTGTTCAGTAAAGATCATACTGAAACATCAGATCCTAAGGGACCCTCTTGAGGGAAAGACTAGAAGCAACACAGGGGGTTTACACTCTCCTTTATTGCCCAACCCTTGATGCCCTTGAGGAGGAGTTGGCAAGCTGCTTTCTTGCAGTTCACTGCAGTCCACCTGGGGTAGCTGATACAATACAAATCAGAGTGATGTGTAGCTGAAAAGGGAGCTTGGAGGTGATGGCACTTGCCACACCTGCCCTGCTAAGTATTCCATTAGGGAGGATCATTTTACAAATCTTTACATCGTCGGTAGTTGTATTTGCATATTCTTGAGCACAGAAACTTTATCAAACTTGCCAAGTAAAATTTTGCATTATTAAATATTAATCAAGTAGCAATGTGAATAAGTTTAGATCACTGTAAAGCGTTCATAGATTTTCAAAATGTTTGTGCATGGGGATATCACTGGTAATGTAGCCTTTATTGCCCCTGCAAAGGGTAATAAGGAGCCAACCACACTGCTGTGCATCTGGAGTCATGTATCAGCCAGACCAGGTCAGGGTGGCAGATTTCCTTCCCTAATGGGCATTATTGAAACTATTGTCTTATTTTGTAGTCATTATTCCAGCTACTCAGTTAACTCCACCACTCAATTACATTATGGCTGAGCTGTTTCCATACCCCTGATAACCTCTCAACCCCTTTCTTAACACAAACCTACCTCTGCCTTTGAAAGATTTGACGACTTTGCTTCCAAAACCTTTTGGGAAAGCAAGCTCCAAAGACTCACAACCCCCCCAAGAGTAAAAACAAATGCCTAATCAGTTTTAAATGGACACCCCTGATTTTTAATCATTTACCACTCGTTCCAGGCTACGCATTGAAATATTGTTCTGATATATCTCAAGCTGGGGGGGTTTGCAAACACTGTCTATGAGGCAGTTTGCTTCTTTTCACTAAGTAAGGTTCCTGAACTCCTCATGTGCTGAAACACACCTTTATTTACATCTGGATCAGTTCTCAATTGCAGCTCTCTAGTGTAGAGTCTAAGACTTCTGTCTGCACATGCTCATTTGTCCAGTCTTACTGATGTCAGAGTCATGTGATCACATGCCTTTGTGATTTAATGAATCTCTGCCACTTGTGCCATCGTTACCACCTCCCGGCCTCCAGACACCGCATCTGGAGAAAGCAAAAAAGTGCTGGAGATCACAAGTCAGGCAGCATTCATGTCAGCTCTGACGAACAGCTATCTCAACCAGTTCACCTCATGTAGAAACATTTGCTTGCTGTTTCTCCATGAATGATGCCTGAACCTTCAGATTTCTGAAGAAGTGTCCAGACCCAAAACATCAGCTTTCCTGCTCCTCTGATGCTGCTTGGCCTGCTGAGTTCATCCAGATCTGCACCTTGTTATCTCAGCTTTAATAGTCCGATACTTGTTCTTTATTCATTACTCCGACACTACGGTTGCGCCACCACAGTTACGCTGATAAATTTTGTTCTCACTAAAATAAAACCTAGGGCCTTGATGAAGAGGAATCCTCTCTCTTACCAGTGGTGACAATATCCTGTCACCCAGGTGTCAGGTAGGCCCGAAGCCGTTAAAGCTGAACCAGCATTTCCCTATTCAAATTCTCCGCAGTCTGCATTGTCACTGATTCCAGCCCTTTGTAGATTCCTCTGAGGACCAAGATTCCTGACAATTTATACTGATTTTTGTTGGACACAATGGATTTTTGTTTGGATCCATGGAGGAATTAAGGATGTGAAGCAGGGAGTCAAGATGGAAAGTCAGCCATAGTTTTAGAGAGTGGTGCAGCAGGCTAAAGTGGTCAATGCCTGTGTCTTAGGTTCCGGTTCCCGTGGATCTGAGCGAGTGTGTTCAGCAGCATCTTATTTCCATGGGTAAGTCCTGACCCAATGTGCACATTGAAAATAATTCTCACAATCTGGAATTTCCACTCCAGCTGACACACATGAAACAAAACTCTTGATAAACCGCAGCTTGTTCTTAAAAAAAACTAGACCAAAAGGAAGAAAAACACTTTTGAGGCTGGAGTTTATGTTTCAGACGTAACGACATCTCTGAGATTAAGATAGTACCCAAGTACAAATGCTTTTCCCCCACCCACATTTTCTTTTGTCATATTTTGGTTGCCTCCTTGTCGTCCCTCCCAGTTTGATATTTCCTATCTTCCTTCATGTAGACTTTGAGTCACAGAGATGTCACATGGAAATTGATCCTTCATTTTGACTCATCCTGGCCAACCAGATGTCCAAAATTAATCCTGTCCTATATGCCAGAATTTGGCCCATATCCCTCTAAACCCTTCCTGTTCCATCCAGATGCCTTTTAGATGTTGTAATTGTATCAGCCTCCACCACTTCCTCTGGCAGCTTGTTCCATACATGCACCACCCCCTGTATGAGAAGGCTGCCCCTTGGTCTCTTATATCCTTCCCCTCGTGTCTGAAACCTATGCCGTCTAGTTTTGGGCTCCCCTATCCTTACCTGCTTACCCTATCCATGCCCCTCATGATTTTATAAACCTCTATGAGGCCACCCCTCAGCCTCCAATGCTCCAGGGAAAATAATCCCAGCCTATTTGGCCTCTCCCTAAGCTCAAAGTTTGCAGCTCTGGCAACATCATAATCAATCTTTTCTGAACCCTTTCAAGTTTAATGACATCTTTACCCCTCTTCAATCATCTCTCCGGGCACATGTGGCATCATAGAGGTGCAAATTTTCAAAGCGCTTTGTAAAATGTTGCCAGGCCCATGTTATCCTGAAAGAGCAGTACAAGGCCAGTTAACCCCAAAGAAAGTAAAGCTGTTCACCAGCCTCAGCTTCAAAAGACAACGGTAACACAGGGATCTTATGGGTTGTAGATGAATTAACAATAAAATACAAGGCATGTCAAACATTAGATGATTGAATCAAACAGTGGATTCCTTCGTAAAAACCAAAAGAACTGCAGATGGTGTAAATCAGGAATAAAACCAAAGTTGCTGGAGAAGCTCAGCAGATCTGGCAGCACCTGTGAAAGAAAAAACAGTTCACATTTTGGGTCCCGGTGACTCTTCCTCAGAACAGTGCTGATTCCTTCAGTTGTCTGTAACAGGCAAAGTACAGGCCTTAATCCTCCAGGCTATACTTGCAAAATACAAAATACAACATCTTCTGTTAAATGTGACCCCATGAATGTGCAGCACTCACTGAACAATCTGAAGTGTATGAATAGCGACACCAACCAGCACTTCAAGGTTAGCAATCAGGCTTGTAATGTGGCTCATTTATGCTGAGAGAAGTGATGTATGTTCATAAAAAGGGTTCAGTTCTCTACAAGTGACAGGAAACATATTACAAAAACAGAAGTTGCTAGCAAAGCTCAGCACGTGTGGCTGCATCTGTGCAGAGAAATCAGTTAATGTTTTGAGTCCAGTGACCCATCCTGAGAACCTGTTTTTGATTTCCAGCATCCACAGTTCTTTCAGATTTTTTGCGCTTAAGCTTTGTGTCTATTGTGAATTAACCAGGAGTTTGGGAAGCCTGTTGTTTTGTGTTGTTTCTTTCCATGGCAATGTTTCAGCCAGTCAGAGACAATTTCCCAACCAGTAAACAGCTGTTTATCCCCACAGTATAAATTATAGTGAGAGTTTGAAATTTGCCATTTTTGTGTTTTGCCCAGAGGAGTGCAAGATGAAAAGCTTCAGCGACATGTCTCTCTTTTCAGAGAGACAGTGCAGACACTGGCCCAAATCTCCTCCTGCAGCATCAGGCTAATTCTGTGATTCAGCTTTGTTCAACTGAAGGCTCCTTGTTCCAGGGAAGTGGACCGAAAGGACGAGAATATTGCAGGAATTCATTGATTTTAGCTGCTCTTTCTTAGACAGAGGCTGTAAGTCAAGGGTATGTTCATTCATTGGATGTGGGCATTGCAGCTGAGGCCAGCATTTATTGTCCATCCCTAATTACCCTGGCAAAGGTGGCAGTGAACTGCCATCTTGGACAATGACAAAGATAGAATCACCCAGAGTTTAACCCAAGCTAGCACCTTGTAATGGTTAATATCAATAGTTCATGATTGGCCAGCTGTCTGCCTCCTACTGGTGCCAGTGAAGCCAAGCAGAAGTAGTAGAAAGGATATTTTTATTGCAAGTTGTTATCAATTACAAGCTTTGATGTACTTGCAGTTTGCAATGAGGGTCATACCAATAGCTGCCCAGTGACAACTGTCTCACTAAGCCAGGCTATTTGGAAATGACCGCTTACCTAAATAGTCAACATTGAACTCTTGATGTTGACTAGCAAGCTAACTTTACAGCATTAAATCTCCCCTGTGCAAAGCCACGAGGAACCCAGCTCCACTTCATCTCACAAGTAGCAGAATAAATACATTCTAAAACAATTCCTTCCCTCTCTCAAAAGGCCAGTGAATCCAAATTTCAATTTACATTCTAAGACGATTTTCCACTCTTCTTAACTGAACTGTTGTGATATTTACAGGAGGAATGTCAATTACCTACTGCAGTCCCTTAAAACATTTTGATTTATGTTTGCATTTGGTTGAAGTCAGCGCAAGAATGCTGGGAAGAGATGGTCATGTGAAACAAATACACAGAATACTGGAGAAACTCAGCACGTTTGGCACCATCTGTACAGAGAGAATCAGTTCTTTCAAAGAACTGAAAAAGAGTTACACTGGACTCAAAACGCTAACTCTGTTTCTCTCTTTCACATTTCCAGTATTTTGCTTTTATTAATGACAGCCATGTGTTTACATAGTGCCTTTCATAACCTCAGGAAATCCCAAAGCATGTTACAGTCAATTAAATACTTCTGAATAATAAACAATATGGATCATTTTAAATGGTTGATGCTGTTGTTCAGCAGCTAAGGCAGACTGTTGCCTGGGATTGGCACCGACATTCAGAGGGGATCTCTCAGATTGTGAATATTTTGCAAAAATCTTGGAAGACTGTCAGGATTTGTAAGTGGTTACTGGAGTGTGTATCGATGTAAAGAACAATGGCCACACATAAGCATTTTTGAGAGGAAGGTGCCATTTTTCCATCGCTGCCCTGGGATTAGATTCTATCATCAGGTTAGCCCTCATAATATTTCAACCTTTGCTTGAGTCCCATACGGGGAATCATTTGAAAACCTCTGATGTGGGTACCGCTGGTCTCAGTAGTGGTAATTTGTTGTAATAATTGGTCGGGTGGATCTCATTGGCTATGAGATCCTTGGTTGGGGCTGTTAACCCAGGCCTATCACAGAGCCCTGGCTGACAGATATAAACTGGATATTCAGAGAGTGACCTTGGCCTAGGGTCTGGTCCTGAACTGGCTGGTCACAGCCAGTGTACTGTGCACTTATAAATAAGGGGTGACTTGGTGAGAAGATAATAGTCTCTGTGCAGTTATTTAACTATATAACGGTAGGTCTGCTGCTCTTCTCTGCCACTCAGCTTGGAGGAACCTTACATTTTTGACGTAAATGAGCAATATAATTAAGTAAAGAATACTTGATCTATTTCCTGTTATCTTGCCTCTGCTCAAAGGAAACTTTTAAAGATCCTGTATCTGAAGCAAAATCAACGTGTTAGTGAAATTCAGCAGGTCTGTAGAAGAAAAAATAGAGTTAGTGTTTCAAGTCCAGCACCCTCTGGGAGAACCCTCCTGCTGTGACACTGTTGGGTCAGAAACATTCATATCTTCATCCATTGAAAATGAGAACTGTTAAACATGGATCCTGTCTTATTAGATGACGCACTCCTCACCCCTCTGGCTAGTACATGTGCGTGTACGGTGGCCTCAAGTGGAGAAAATGTATGATGTAATTTTCGATATACTACACTTGCTCCTTTTCAAACTGTGCCCCTGTGGGGACTTCTGCATCTAGCCGAACCAGCAAACAGACTGTCGTTTGACAGCTCTCCTGAAAGACAGCACCTCCTCTAGCACCGCGCTCCCTCAGTTCTGCCCCTGTGCTGCCTAGATTATGTGCTCAGATGTAGGTACATTCAACAACACTTGCTTGCTTTTGTGTTCAGGACTCCAATATGCACATTTTCCACCTCCTGTGCTATATGCTATCCTGAGATAGGAAAGCGGAAAGATAACAGATTCCCAGACATTCTCTATTCATCTTCCACCATCTTGAGAAACCTCCCACTGATACATTCTCCCATGTTTACTACTTGCATGAACAAACAATCACAAACTGGATGCATCGTTGAGATCCACCTATTCAACCCGTCTCTCACCATATGATGATCTTTGTATCGTGAAGTGCACTCCCTACCCCCACAATATCATGTGACCTCCTGAAGGAGGGTTAGTAACCTTAGCCAATCGTAAACTCTGTGTTAACCTTTTTAAAACACTGATTTAGCCTCAGTTGGAGTGTTGTGTTGAGTATTTTTTAGGTGCTGCAGTTTGGGAAAGATGTGAAGACATTAGAGATAATATAGAAATGATTTGAGGGAATACTCTCAGAAATGAGGAACAACAGTTATGAGGACCTATTGGGTAAGATGGAGGAGAGAAGGTTCTGAGGTGTCTAAGCAGAATAGATAGAGGGAAATGCTGTTCCGAATTGTGGAAGGATGAAGAATGAGGGGGTAAAAGGAAGCAATGTATCCAGTGTTTTAGGTCTGTAACGCGCTTCCTGAAAGTGAATCAGAGGCAGGTTCAAGCGAGGTGTTCATGTAGAAGTAGAATTATAAGAACAGAAGAAACGGGAGCAGGAGTAGGCCATCCGGCCCATCGAGCCTGCTCTGCTATTCAATAAGATCATGGCTAATCTTTAAATGGCCTCAGCTCCACGTACCCACGCACTCACCATAACCCTTAATTGCTTTCCTGTTCAAAAATCTATCCAACTTTGCCTTAAAAACATTCAATGAGGTAGCCTCAACTGCTTCGCTGGGCAGGGAATTCCACAAATTCACAACTGTTTGGGTGAAGATTATGAGCTGTAAAAAGAGAATTTTTTTTGGTCTGTTCATGAGCTGTGGGCATCACTGGCCAGGCATTTCCATTCCCCCATTGGCCCAGAGGGCATTTAAGGATCAACCACATTGGTGTGGCTCTAAAATCACAACTAAGCCCAGGCTGGGTAAGGACGACAGATTTCCTTCCTTAAAGGACATTAGTGAACCAAGTGGGTTCTTGCCCAACAATTGGAAATGGTTTCAGGGTCATCATCACATTCTGAATTTTTTACTGAAATTCAAATTCCACCATCTGCCTTGGCAGGATTTGACCCCAAGACCCCAGAACATGAACTGGGTCCCTGGATTAATAGTCCCATGATATCAACCTCCCTTGCTGTGCGCGTTTATGGGCAGAAGTTCATTCACAAAATCAATGCAGACACAGTAGTTTCAATGTCGCGGTACAGTGATTCCATGAAACTGGGGGCAGAAGTTTGAAAAATCTGGGAATTCCTTCTGTAATTTGTCTTGAAATTAGACCAGGAATTTCAAGGCATCAGTCCCAGACCTAGGATCAGGCTGCAAGACCTTCGTAGCATTGCTGAGAAAGTTGATTTGCTTGTTTCAGGACAGAATGTGCTACTTTGGCAAACTTCAACTGCAAATGGGCCTCGAAGCAAAGAGAGAATGAAGAAATGAAAGGGCCTTTCAAATTCTCATGATGTCTTCAAAGCACTTGGCAGCTAATGAAATACTTTGGAAGTGCAGTCACAGTTCTATTCTAAGTAGAAAGGGACAGTTAATCCCTTACACCAATGATTACAGTTTGGCTTTAGATGCGGAGGTGATTGTCTCTAATTCCGATTACTTTCTTTGTAGAGGTCTTAAATTTTGCGTGACGTTTAAATTCAGACAGTATGTTTGATCTATCGATGTTCATGAGGGAATTGATGTCAGCCTTGGAACAAGGTTTATTTCACTTGTTTTGAAAGGGGAGGTGTTTCCTGGGATGTTTAACTTCACCCTCGTCTCACAGACTGAAATTTTCCACCCAACAGTTGGAATTGCCAGAGAGTGAGCTGCCACTTTGCGCATATGGCTTGGTTCCTTGGGTGTTCAGAGGTGTTCATGGCTGATGAAAGCCTTTATAGCTGTTAGTAAAGCGCCAGATTGTGAGGGAATTCAACTGCCTCCCGACAACACCAGAAATAGCGACAGCAATCAGCCATTTGATCGCTCTGGGCCTCCTTAGATATTCAGCCAGATCCTTGCTCAGTGCCACTTTCCCACGTTATCCCTCGATATATTTAATATCTAGGAATCTATTGATTTAAGTCATGTGCATACTCAGTGGCCGAGCCCTGTACAGTAGAGAATTCCATTGCTTCACCACTCTCTGAGTGAAGAAATTCCTCTTCAATTCTAAATGGCCCACCACTTACTCTGAAACTATGCCTCCTGATCTCAGTTCCACCCCTTTATCATTCCTTCCAGCCAGGAAGAAGGTGCTGTCTGTTTCTCCTCTATTGAACCCTGTAAGACCATTATATCACTACCTATACTAATATTGAAGATGCTATTGTGATTGGGTGCAAGGTGCATGAAATGACCATTATCTTTAAATATTTCTTCTCTGGCTTGATGTCCTCCGCTGTTGTCTCTGTCACGTCTAGGAATAGGGCTGTTGAACAACAGAGGTTTGGCCTTGTAAGAAGCAGTTACTTAGCAGTGTACAGCTCTATGATGAGGGGCAGGTTTTGAACCCAGTGGAATCCAGACCCAGTCTTGTTAACAGCTACAAACATTGACATACAGACATAATGAAGATGACAGTTTAACTCCTGCCAATCGCATTGCGGTGAGAGGCAGGGATTGATTTTTCCCAGATAATCTGCATTTCACGCTAAGAATCCCACATTGAACTGCATTTCCCTGGGAAAAGAATGCTGATATTATTGGGAGATAGAGCTGAAGTCTCAATCACATTATGCTGTTGTCTGTAGCAGCCCTTTGTAAATAGACTGTACAGACTGGTGTGGTACTTTGTTTAAATACAAAAACTAGCGTAATTCAGTAGAGCCAAATGGCCTATTTCTTTACTTTATATTCAGTGATAATTCTACTTCATGTATGTGCAGCTAAGAAAGACTGTAATCTCAGGGAGGAAGGCTGGGGTCTCAATGTTGCCTACCTGCTGGTATATTCTGGGCAACATTCATCGCTTTGAACCTCTCACTGTCATGTGGAGTCATGGATTACCCTCCCTGTGTTCCTCCTTCCTGGGCTTTATTTTGTTTCAACCTCCCCTGCAGTCAGAAATACTTGGATTTGTTAAGGTCTAATGGGCAAACTTATAACACTGGTCCCACCCCACCTTGCCCAGATACCATGGGCATTTATTAATGTGGAGGGACACAGATGCAGATCAAGGAACTGCACTGAGAGCCAACCACATTGCTGTGGTTCTGGAGCCACATGTGGGCCAGACTGGACAAGTTTTCTTCCCTAACATATGTTAGTGAACCAGATGGGTTTCTCCCCCCAACTCCCCAACAATACGTTCACAGTCATCATTAGACTCTTAATATTCCAGTTCTTCATCAGATTCGAACTCTACCATCTGCCAGGATTTGAACCTACAACCTCGTGACACCATATAAAACCGAAAGAACTGCAGAGGCTGTAAATCAGGAAGACAAACAGAAGTTGCTGGAAAAGCTCAGCATGTTTGGCAGCATCTATGAAGAAAGATCCAGTTCCTATTCTGAGGAAGGGTCACTGGGACCCGAAATGTTAACTCTGATTATTTTTCTTCCCAGATGCTGCTGGACCTACTGAGCTTTTCCAGCAACTTCTGTTTTTGTACCTCGTGACATCACCTAGGCCCCTGGACTGACAGTTCAGTGTGAAAGCCGCTAGACCATTACCTGACCAGGCTTGTAAAGACGAACTGGCCAGGCTTGTAAACAGAACCAAAGTGGCCACTGATGAAAGAGACCGTTTGAAGATCACATGAAGTCATGTGAAGTTTGCATCCAGCTGCAGGCTTTATTAGAATCATTGGCAGCCTCTCCTGGTGAGGTCCCTGGTATATGTAGCATCCCTCATCGTCAACAGCAACATCTGTTCTTGATTTCAGCTTGTGGGCCTCTGTCAAATTGCCGTAAGTAATTCTGCACGGTGAGTCACTCGCTCCTTTGACTGCTGCCTGTTATCTTGTGGCCTGGCCTCCCAAGTGAAGCAAGGTTCCTTCCATTGTGGCTTCTGACAGTGGAGACTACACATTGTTAGTCAGCGACAGTAAGGGATAGGACCAACTTCACAGAGAAAGGCAAAGCCCTGTATCCTGGCCACAGACAGTGACAGAGTAAGGCAGATGCTGCTGCGGCTGGGATGGGCTTGCTTTGACTTTCACTTTGTCCTTTATTCAGTTACCTGCAGCGTGTTGCTCCAGAATAACGAGCTGACACCCTTAACGTTCATAACAAAAACAGAAATTGCTGGAGAAACTCTGCAGGCTCTGTGGAGAGAAAGCAGAGTCAACATTTTGTGTCTAGTGACCTTTCTCATTCAGAAAACTGCTGTGAAGTTGAGTCTGCACTTGTTGGAATTTGGAAAAATGAGTGGTGACTTCATTAAAACATATAAACTTCTTGGGGGACTTTGGAAAGATTGTTTCCCCTCGTAGGTGAGTCTATGACTAATTTCAGAGTCAGGAGTTGGACATTTAAAGCAGATGAGAAATTTCTTCTCTCCAAGGATAGTGAATCCATGGACCTTGTTAATGCAGAAGACTATCAAGGTTGGGTTGCTATGCGTAGTCAAGGCTGAGTTAGGCAAATTTGTAATCAAGGGTTATGGGAGAAGGCAGGAAAGTGGAGTTAAGGATGATCAGACCAGCATGATGACATTGAATAGTGGGGCAGACCCGATGGGCTGAATGGCCCTCCTTCTGCTTCTCCATCTTATGGTCTTGTGTATCATACCTAAGAGTCCCCTAGTAGCGAAGAACTTAAATCTCACTGGAAAGAGACATATCAGAGCTGTAGGATTGCCTTTAATACAAAATACAACAATGACAATTTTAAAACCATCACAACAGAAGTGGGTCACGTTAACAAGATACACTTCTGCTCATTAGGAATAAGAAATACTCCTACACAGGAGTGTGCAAACACAAGAAATATGTTCAAGCCCTGCCCCTATTCTTGAATTACCCAGGAGCTTGAGTAGCATATGATTCCCCATTGCTTTCTCCATGGCAACACCTCAACCAATCAGAGTTGACTTGGTGATTAACCAGCATCCTTTCTCATGATCGTTGGAAATTTAGGGTTCTTGCATTTGTGGGAGGGAAACAGTTTGGAGTAGGAGAGAGGATGTGGACAAAGGGCAGTGAGAGATAAAAACCAAAAGAACTGCCAATGCTGTAAAATCAGAGACAAAGATAAAAACTGCTGGAAAAGCTCAACAAGTCTGGCAGCATCTGTGGAGGGAAATCAGAGTTAACGTTTTGGGTCGAGTGACCCTTTCTCAGAAGGCTGGTGCTGCCAGACCTGCTGAGCTTTTCCAGCAATTTCTATTTTTGCAGTGAGAGATAGTTGGATTGAGCAGGAGAGGGGCTAGAGGGGTCAAGATAAACTGTGAGGGGGTCGGGGTAGAGGGAGAGAGAGAGAGACTCCTACTCCCAGATGTCCTCATTAAATAGAGCAGAATTGTAGCTGACAGCCAGACTGCACGCTAACCGCTGAAGATAAAATACAAGTTGTCATGGCAAATGTGTAAAGTGTATGGTGGACACAGACACACAGCTCACTGGAAGTGGATTAAAGGACATCAGCTGCTTGTAAACTCCTGTTAACATTCTCAAAGCACTTGGACTCAGGAGTCCCTTGGTTGAATTACAGCCTCATAAACTCCCTCCCAGGTACCTGTCATCCCATACGTACACTTGTCAGTGCCAAAGCACTTTGATGTGATCATTTATTTATTAAAGATATTTCCACAGGATCTCTCATTTAAGGTTGTTCACAATGAGCTAGTGCCTAGGGGCAGGGAGCAGATGCAGCGTATAACAGGAGACAGTCAGCACGGTGCTGGTCAACAGGATGTAATCTAACCTTTTCAGAGCTCAGCGTTGCTGTCTCAGAAGAATGTGTGATGCTTTGCTGAGTAATAGGGAGGCTGGTTGTTGACTGTGTGCACCGTAGGGACTGGAGTTTATCACTTTCATTGCTGCTGAAGCAACAATGTTTCCAGCTGAGGATCTGACCCATTGCATTCAGTCACTTACAGGAGGACATTCAGGCCATTGATTCAGGCGTGCTGGCTCTCTATAATGTCATACATCGTGGAAGCAGGCCCTTTGGCCCAACATGTCTCAGCGACTAGGTTTTCCAAATTAAACTAGTCGGTCCCACTTTGCCCCCATAGGCCTACAATTCTGTCCTCGAAGATCAGGTATTGGTTTTAGAACTGGGAGGCACTGGCACAGATGATTCAAAACAGAAAAGTTACATACAAATATCAGCAAGGAACAAGTGTAGGCCACTCAGCCCTTTGAACCTGCTCTGCCGTTCCAGATGACTCAAATTTAACCTCAGCTCCATATTCCTGCATCTCCCTAATCATTTTCCATCCCCTTGGTAATGAACCTCTGAGCTAAAAAATATTTCAAGATTCTGCGTCTACTACTTTCTAAGGTGGGAAATTCCAAAGACTCACCACCCTCTAAGAGAGAAAGTGTTTCCTTATCTCAGTCTTAAGTGGGTGCTCCCTTAATCTCAAAGTAAATGGGGAGGTAATGGCCCAGTGGTGTTATCAGTGGACTGTTATTCGAGAGACTCAGGAAATGTGCTGTAGACCCAGGTTTGAATCCCGCTGCAGCAGATGGTGGAATTTGAATTCCATAAAATTCTGGAATTAAGAGTTTAACGATGACCACGAATCCATTGTTGATTGTCGGAAAAGCCCATCTGGTTCACTTATGTCCTTTAGGGAAGGAAACTGCCATCCGTACCTGGTCTGGCCTACATGTGACTCCAGACCCACAGTGATGTGGTTCTCTCTTAAACTGTCCTCTGGGCAATAAATGCTGGCTCAGCCAATGACTCCCTTAAATATTTAAGAAAATATTTAAGAAAAACGCCATAGCCTCACTCTGCCCCAACTCTACCTCCTTTAGACCCAGGAACCTCCAAGTTCTTTGCATTTCTCGGGTTCTGAGTGTCTCTGATTTAAATTGCACCACCATCGGAGACTGTGCCTTTAGCTCCCCGGCCCCAGGCTCAGGCATTCCCTCCTAAAACCTTTGTGACTCTTTCTACCCCTCTCTCTGCCTCTCTCTCTGTCTCTCTCTCTCATCCTGCTTTCAGTTGTTCTTTAAAACATACCTCTTTACCCAATCTAGAATCCTAGAATTTATATAGTATAGAAGCAGGCCATTTGGCCCATCGAGTCTACACCAACCCCTCTGAAGCGCATCCCACCCAGTCCCTGCATTTCCCATGGCCAATCCATCTAGTCTGCACATCCCTTGGCCCTAGTATTGCCTTCAATGAGCCAGCATTAAATTTCACCCTATGAAGCTCCTGCATAGTACCTCAAGTCATTTGATCACGTAAAAGGTGCTAGATAAATACAAGTTGTTGGCTTTATTGTAGATTTTGAGGTAACGTTGCCAGAAGAAGAAGTGCAGAATGAAGAGGCACGGGGAGACCACGATGAATTTCATTCAACCCTCTATTCTTCCAGGCTGCTATTCCACAGACTAGAGGTGAAATTATCACAATTCACAGCCTGAGCAAATGGGGTAGACCATTTAGGACTGAAATGAGGAGAAATTTCTTCACTCAGAGAGGGGTGGAATTCTCTGCTGCAGAAAGCAGTCGAGGCCAAAACACTGACAATTTCCAAGAAAGAATCAAATATAGTTCTTAGGGCTAAGGGGATCAAAGGGTATGAGAAGAAATGAGGCTACTGGACAGCAAAGTAGCTCAGTCGTTAGCACTGCTCCTTCACAGTGCCAGGGACCTGGGTTCCTGTCTATGTGGGTTGCCACCTGCAGTCCGAAGATGTGCAGGTTAGGGTGAATTGGGCACGGTAAATTGCCCATAGTCTCCAGGGATGTGCAGACTAGGTGGATTAGCCATGCTAAATGCAGGTTTACAGGAATAGGCTGATGGGGGTGGTTCTGGGTGGGATCCTCTTCAGAGGGTCAGTGTGGACTTGATGGGCCGAATGGCCTGCTCCCACACCGAGGAATTCTAGGAAAAGGCAAACAGAGGACTGTGTTGAATGATCACCAGTGATCGGAACAAGCTTAAAGGGCCGAATGGCCCACTCCTGCTCCTGTTTTCTGTGATCCCAAAGACTGGCAATGCTGAAGGTCTTTGTGGTTCAGACTCCACTCGTCTCACCCCAGCATCCCTCCTGTTCTGTGTCTCCACCCACTTCTACGACTGAATGCCAGGATTGAAACATTCATTGCAATTGTTTATTACTTTCAGATGTCGGCAGCATATTTAGAGCTGGAGGTTTGGAAATAAATCCTGAAAAGGCCGGCCCACTCGTTGTTTTGTAAACCCCAACTCAAATGTTGTGACTGAAAATATAAATCAAAGGAAACCAGCAGGGGCCTCATTGTTTCTTGCACCCTGTTTGTGACCATCTTGGAACGTTGCACCTCGATTTCTGAGTCTGAGATTTGTTCTTTGCTTTGTGCAATCACTCACGGTATATCTTTCGCAGCCCTGTAGAGCAATGTGCTCAGCCAGTGGTACTGCCCAGGAATTCAATGGCTCTGCTCTGTGCAGGAACATGGATCATTACATTCCCAAGCCATCAAATTCCTCACCCCTCCCTCCCAGCTTTTCTCGCTTGCCTTGGCTCCAAACATTCCAAAGTGCCACGGAATGTGGGCCGCTGCCACATAATAAGCCTGACTTCTCCCAGCAATTTGTTCTTCATGAGGAGCCAGGGTAAGTGTACCGAGAATGTATACACAATGCTCTGATGGATCCCATGGTCTGTGGTTGGGACTGGAAATGCCCATAGATGCCACCCAGCAACTTCCCCCACCGCACCACAACTCCCCAAACCCACCACTGCCATCCATCTTCAAACTAGACCCAAGATGCAGCAGTCTTCAGCTGCTCCTGTGACTGTTTAAGGATGACATAGTGGCTCTATGGTTAGCACTGCTGCCTCACAACACCAGGGAGTCAGGTTCAATTCCCACGATTGAGTAGGATTCACATTTGGGGTGGCACGGTGGCTCAGTGGTTAGCACTGCTGCCTCACAGAGACAGGGACCCGGGTTCGATTGCACCCTCGGGGGACTCTCTGTCAATGTGGAGTTTGCACATTCTCCCTGTGTCTGTGTGGGTTTCCTCCGGGTGCTCCAGTTCCCTCCCACAGTCCAAAGATATGCAGGCTAGGTGGATTGGCCATGTTAAATTGCCTGTAGTGTTCAGGGGTGTGTACACTAGGTGGGTTATCCATAGGAAATGCAGGGTTAGAGGGTAGGGAAGGAGGTGGGTCAGAGTGGGATGCTGTTTGGACGGCCAGTGTGGACTTGATTGAACTGAATGGGCTGATTCAACACTGTAGAAATTCTGCCTCCGCAGGCTCCTCCAGGACTGAGGTCTGTGCACCATAGCTGGAGGTTAATCATCTGACACAGGCCTTCACTTTGGATCTGTCATGGCTCCGCGATAGTGAAAGGGAGTCTGGGTTATAAACTTTTCACAGGCTTTTGAGAGTCAAACCTCATGTCCCATCACCTGCATTGGACGAAAGCACATGGCGTGCCTCAGTAAATCTTACAAGCCTTTATCCTCCAGCTACATGAGTGTGTTCTTTCATCATCTGATTGAGGTTAAAAGTGCTTTTTAATTAAGCTCTCAGTGTTTAACCCACAGGACCGTCCGATATTCCAGATGCCTTGAAAGGTGGCAGCTTCTAATTTTCACTTTTCCTGTCCTTTTCTCCCCCACCCCAACTCATTATTCCTATGTGTGACTCCCTGAGAATCGTTTTCTCACATGGTGCTCCAGTGCCTCACATGTAAGGAAATGGTTTTGACAGTTTTGTTTTCAAATTCTAAATGTCAAACAGGGCTGCTCAGACCTGCAGAGTGACAGATGTTTCCTCATCCTTTTTAATGTACTTTTTCTTTGTCTCAAGTGTCTTTAACTGCAGCAATGAACAGTTAGTAGGTGAGTGTGCTGTGGATGCTGCACTAACATAATTGACAGGACAATGACAGTGAATCCTCATTTACCCTGCAGCATAGGTACAGGACAGCAATGACAATCATAGGAACCTGTCAACATGAGGGTGAGGGGTCTCTCGTGGACATGGAACCTTTTGCACTTGCCTTATAAAGCCAGTAGGGCCCTCAGTTTGACACTGTATCCTCGAGATGGCACTTTTGACAGTGCAGCATTCCCCAGCTGGGAGTACAAGGCTAGAGTTTGTGCTCAAGCCTCTAGAGCAGGACTCGAACCCACTGCCTTCAGACTTTGAAGCAAGAGATCTCTCCACTAAGCCAGGCCAATACAGGGGCCAGGAGGGATGTATATGAATGCTCTTCTCGTGGTTTGGCTAGTATGTACACTTGTTGAGGGAGACCATGACTGTTTGTAGATATTTCTAAGCAATCTGTGCAGGCGTATTGTGACATCTCTCTGGAGCACGTGAGACTCGAACCTGGCCCCGAGGTAGGGACGCTGCCACTGCATGACAAGAGCCTTAGGAAAAGCAAAATTGAACCCACAGCTCTGAATCACCAAATCCTAGCACTAGTGCACTGGAAAACCTTATTTCTGTTTAATACTTTCCTTAACAAGTCAGAGGTGACCTCCTACCTCCTCATCTCACTGAAGGGGAGGATCATTAATCAAGCTGGATGTCAAGGACAGAGATCCAACTACCTTCTAGATATATTGTTTCATGACGAACTTATTCTTTGGGGTACTTCCTGAGCAGGTGAGATCTGTAAAGAAAAAAATTCAGTGTTAACGTTTCGGGCCCGGTGACCAGTTCGAGGAAGGGACACTGGACCTGAAACATTAACTCTGATTTTTTCTTCATAGATGCTGCCAGTCCTGCTGAACTTTTCCAGCAGCTTTTGTTTTTGTTCATCTTCCTGCTCACCTATCCGCTCCACCCCTCCCACTGACCAACCACAATAACCCCCTACCCACATCCACCTATCTCCATCTCACCTATCCTCCTCCCCTCCAGCTCAACCCCACTCACTCTATTCATTTCTGGGCTCCCGGCCCCTCCCCAGTCGTGATGGAGGGTTTCAGCCTGAAACGTTGACTTACCTGCTTTTCCAGCTCCACATTTATTGACTCTAGCTTCCAGTACTGTCTCCAGTCATTCAACTGTTCAACACAGAAATTCCAACAGATTAATTACCCCTTTCAAACCTGTCCGGAAATTCTGGGTGCTGCTCATTCAGTGACCACTCCCTTTCACAGCGAATACTTCCCTGGTGCAATATGCAAAACAGCGAGGAGGGCAGTGAAAGGGTGAAGCATCTTGAAATTCATCTGAAAACGATCAGGAATGCTGATTTAATTGAAGATTGCAGACAGCTGCTGCATGCTAACCTGCCACCAGGTGCATTGGTTCAGCGATAGCAGGAACTGCACATGCCGGAGAATCTGAGATAACAAGGTGTAGAGCTGGATGAACGCAGGATGAACAAAGCTAATGCTGCTTGGCCTGCTGTGTTCGTCCAGCTCTACGCCTTATTATGCCAGGTGCATTGGAACAGGCCAACAGCACTGAGTGTTATTTTTCTAACAAAGGGTTAATAATTTATTTTTGAGTGAAGGGTATTGATTGTGTCGGGATCTAATGGAACAGGGGCAGATGAAAGAAAAGCTCTTAATTACCAAGCTTCATAATCCCTGGTTATGATTTTTTTAATGCATGTTTTATTAATTAGCAAATGCAATCATCTCCTGCCATTTGCACATGACATTTTTCATTCTTTATTCACCTTTTGACATTTTCCCTGACAGCTTATTCTCCCGCTTGTAGACGGGAGATCAGTCTGATTTTGAGGCCACAGAAGTCTCCAGCTGCTCGCTCTTCAGAGACAACTTGAGATGGAGAACTTTGTTTCAAGGAAGAGTGAGAGGAAGTTAAAAATTAGTGGGTGGATTTCCAAAAATTAGGACCCATGCAGGCCACCAAAGGGGAGATGGATAAACTGAGGAATTAGCCCTGGGACTGGCAGACATTCAGGATGATTGAGGGAGGGGAGAGGCCATGGAGGGACCTGAATGTGAGGATGGGAATTGAAAAGTGAAGGCAGTGGTGCTCAGGGGAATGATGTAAATCAGTGACGCATGAGGGAGGTTGAGTATGTCCAGAGAACTACCAAAACAATTTTTTTCAAAATTTGCTCATGGACGTAGGTGTCACTGGCTAGGCCAGCATTTCTTGCCCATTCCTGGTTGCCCGTGAGAAGCAGGTGGTGAACTAACTTTGTGAACTGTGTTCAAGGCATACGTGCAATGCCCTTAGGGAGGAAGTCCCAGGATTTTGACCCAGTAACACTGAAGGAATGGTGATATGTTTCCAAGTTAGGCTAGTGAGTGGTTTAGAAGGGAACTTACAGGGAGTGGTTTTCCCATGTTTCTGCTGCCCTTCTCCTTCAAGGTAGACGTGGTCGTGGGTTTAGAAGGTGCTACATCAGGAATCTTGGTGAATTTCTGAAGTGCATCTTGTAGACGGTATACACTGCTGCTACTGAGTGTTGGTGGTGGAGGGAGCAGATACTTGTGGATGTGGTTCCTATCAAGGGGAGCTGCTTTGTCTTGGATGGTGTCAAGCTTCTTGAGTTATTGTTGGAGCTGCACCCATCCAGGCAAGTGGGGAGTATTCCATCACAGTGCTGACTTGTGCCTTGTAGATGCTGGACAGGCTTTGAGGAGTCAGGAGGTGAGTTACTCACCGCACTATTTATAACTTCTGACCTGCTGTGTTTAGATGTTAACTGAGACCCAGAACTGAATCTGGGACTGTGCTGGAATTAGTGAGAGTCACGTTGTGATATAAAGCCATTCCTGACTGCAATTCCCTAACTCAGAGAGAAAAGGGATCAGCGCTGACTGCCCTCCCCATTGGAGTTGGGGGAACTCCACTGAGGACCTACATTCTTTGCGTTTTGCTCTTGGGTGCAGGCAAAGTGTGACACCTCTGGAAAATAGTCTGATGCTTCCAAGGAGCGAGGTTGGGGGTGAGGTGTGATAACAGTGGGGAAGGCAGGAGCGGATCAGCATCATTGAAGAGAAGGGAGAGCTGCTTGCTATGATTCTGTTGGGGGATGAGTTCTCAGCTGCAAGCACTGGGAAATTAGGGAGGAAAAGCCATAACCAATCAACTCAGAACATTGGCTGGCTATTTCCTAATGGGTTGATGGCCAGCCAAGTTGTCTCTGAGCATTCAGGTCAAATGTGGGTGAGGAGTGCAGTGAAATCAGTGATGAGTCATTGATCAAATTTAGAACATAGAACATAGAACATAGAACAGTACAGCACAGAACAGGCCCTTCAGCCCACAATGTTGTGCCGACCATTGATCCTCATGTATGCACCCTCAAATTTCTGTGACCATATACATGTCCAGCAGTCTCTTAAATGACCCCAATGACCTTGCTTCCACAACTGCTGCTGGCAACGCATTCCATGCTCTCACAACTCTCTGCGTAAAGAACCTGCCTCTGACATCCCCTCTATACTTTCCACCAACCAGCTTAAAACTATGACCCCTCGTGCTAGCCATTTCTGCCCTGGGAATTTCACAGTGGCTTACAGTTTTCGCTAAAAATATTCCACATTTTCCCAAGGAGCATTTTGCTGTTTGGATCTATATGCAAAAGCATCACATATTTTACTGCATCACTGCTGCTGTTTGTTAACCTGTCTCTGTCAACATATATCTAAATATTTTCAGTAACATTATCCTCAAAGTTACGACAGTTAGGTGATACAAGTTGATCTTATTTGTACTACCAGTTCGACTCTCTTAGTGCATCCTCTTAAAGAGTCATTAAGAGCTATTGACTGGCCTGCTAAATTTAATTTTGAGATATAAGGTTATGAATCAGGCAAGCTGAAATGATGCCAACCCAATAATATCCTCCCTTCCTCATGAAGCAAGGCCTGCGCTGTCTTACTGATCAAATCAGGCCATCCAAGACTTTGCTAATGAATTTTTCCACCAGCTCTGTGGCATCTTAACAAATGGGTCAGTGCTGCGGAGTATCTTAAACTGACGCTCATCACGGACTCAATTTGGATGTCAAGCAATCTTTGTTTTCACGCCAGCACAGGACGACATTCTCAACTGGTAATCCAGGAGACATCCCCAACAGTGCAAAGCTTCAAGCAGTTTACAGGCAGTTTCCAATCAGAGATGTTATTGGTGCAACTCTGGAGCAGGTGGGACTTGAACCCAGGCCTCCTGGTTCAGAGGTAGGGACACCACCTCTGTACTCAGGAGCCATCTGAGCATGTTATATCTATTCTGCAATCTTCACAACAGGACTAATATCATGAACAAAGGGCAGTTCAGGACATTACAATGATAACACCAGATGAGCACCATCAGGCAATCTTATTAAGAAGTGGCAGAAGTTACTGTATAATCAATAATCCTTGACAACATCCATTCACCCCTGTCATCGAAAAAGTAAAAGTCTTTTACATAAAGATCAGCTTGGAAGCCAACGGTACTCTCTTTGATGAACTTGTTTCATTACTGAGTGTCTGTCCATGGTAAAGTAAGTGCTAAGCACTAATCCCTCAGTGGATTTCCTGACAAGGGATGTTGGTGATACTGTTTACTGAAACCCAACTGCACATCTCTAGAAACAAAAACAGAAGTTGCTGGAAAAGATCAGCAGCTCCGTTAGCATCTGAGAAGAGAAATCAAAGTTAATGTTTCGGGTCCGCAGTTCTTTTGAGTTTTATTTGGTGCACATCTCCAGAGTTCCTTTCATGTTAGTACTTTGTGTCTGAGAATCATTTTAAGACCCATGATTGGTGTTTAGTTTGAGAAATGCACTTCAGATAACAATAACATTCTTAGAACAGATTAGAAACAAGCTCTTATACTTTGGTGGTCGTTGTCAGTGTTGTATTAAATCCCTCAGTCCATCGCTTTAATGAGGGTATTTGTTGCCAAGCTGAGCACGTCCCAAGTTTTTCACAGTAGGAGATGGGGTGTGTTCCTTAACTCATTTGGCTGGACCAGCTTGTTTTCACCATAGAGTGACACTAACAACATAGGTTCAGTTCTCACACCAGCTGAGGTTGCCATGAAGCACTTTCCTTCCCGACGTTCTCAATTAGGGTGGCACGGTGGCTCAGCGGTTAGCACTGCTGCCTCACAGCACCAGGGGCCTGGGTTCAATTCCAGCCTCAGGCAGCTGTCTGTGTGGAGTTTGCACATTCTCCCTGTGTCAGCATGGGTTTGCTCCAGTTTCTTCCCACAGTCCAAAGATGTGCAGGCTGGGTGGATTTGCCGTGCTAAATTGCCCGTAGTGTTCAGGAAGGTGTAGATTAGGTGGGCAATGGGGGGATGGGTCTAGGTGGGATGCTCTGAGGTTCAGTGTGGACTTGTTAGGCTGAAGGGCCAGTTTCCACACTGTAGGGGTTCTATTCTAAACCTCTCTCGAAGCCTGAGGTGTAGTGACCCTCAGGTTAAACTGCTGCCAGTCATGTATCTCTGTCTAATGAGAGAGCAGCCCTATGGCCTGGTAAGACCACAGTCATTTCACCTTTTATCTCAACTCTGTAAGCCATTCAGCCCATCAACTCTATTTTGACAGTGAGATTCCAGCTGATCTTAATCTGAATTCTTCCTACCTGCCTTCATTCAACAAGAGAAACAGAGTTAGCATTTCAAGTCTATGACTTTCTTCAGCTGAGGTTGTGAAGAAAGTCAAATCAGGCTCAAAATGTTAACTCGGTCTGTCTATCCACTGATGTTGCCAGACCTACTGAGTTTCTCCAGCAATTTCTGTGTTTGTTTCGTATTTCTAGCATCAACAATATTTCACTTACATGCCTACTTTCCATGTCTTTTGATATCAAACATTTTATTGATCTCAGGTTCCGTTATGATTAATTGAACTAACATCTGGTGGTGCTTGTGGAAGGCAGTTCCACACTGTGCGTGCCTTTTCTGTGAAGCAAGTCTCTTAATGTGAGTCAATCTCCACTGAATGGCTGTGATCACAGGTTCAAGGCCTGCTCGCAAAGCCCATGGTCTGAGCTGGCAATGCAGCGACATATTGAAGAGCAATGCACTGTCTGTGGAGTGGCCTGTTCACCCAAGGTTTCACCTGCCTGTTCAAAAAGGCTGAGATGACTATCTGGAGGAGTGTAAGGGTGTCTTCTTGTTGCCCTGACCAGAAGTGCCAGTTTGGTGGTGGCTCAGTGATGAGCACTGCTGCCTCACAGCACCAGGGACCCGGGTTCGATTCCACCCTCAGGTGACTGTCTGTGCGGAGTTTGCACATTCTCCCCGTGTCTGCATAGGTTTCCTCCAGATGCTCCAGTTCCTCCCACATTCTAAAGATGTGCAGGTTAAGGTGGATTGGCCATGCTAAATTGCCTGTACTGTCCAGACATGTGTAGGCTAGGTGGGTTAGCCAGATGAAATATGGTGTTTCAGGGATAGGTTAGGGTAATGGACCTGGATGGAATGCTCTTAGGAGGATTGACGCAGACCTTGTTGGCCTGCTTCCACACCGTATAGATTTTATGATTGACTAGATGGGCTGAATAGCCTCCTTTTGACATTGTACAATGCCACATCTCTTTGGCTCAAACAGAAATGATCTGATCGATCTCATCAAATTGTCTTTGATATCCTCCTGAAAGGCAACAGAGCCTTCACTAGGAAAGAAGTTAATAGGTTTGGAAGAGTTGTGGAATAGCCTGTGGGGGCAGGTGGGAACAGAAAGTAGATAAGACTGAACCACTGCCAATGGCCTCGACCCTTTGTTGCTATGTGCTTCACTTGGTACGAGTTTCAGCCTCACTGATAATGACGATAATTCAATCAAGCTGTTCAAGCCATTGGACCAACAGGCAGGAAGGCAAATCTCAAATATTTTAATTGGACTGCCATGAAACTTCATCCTGTGTTATTGTCCAACCACAACATTAAGGAGACTGAGGAAAGGCACCACATAACTATAACTGTTAGTTCTATTTTGAACAGCCTTTTGCTTCCACTAACACTGTGACGATTCTCGACAAACCCAGGCTACATTCTCTCCATGGGAGGTGGTCATGTAGTGGTTTGAACGATCTGCAAATAAAACAAGGGTGACGTAAGAAAAAAACTTTTTCACTCAGTGAGTAGTTAGGATTTGCCTGAAAATGTGGTCGAAGCAGGTACCATTGAAATGTTCGAGAGGGGCATCAGATGGTAATTTGGATAGAAATAGCACACGGGGAAACGAGGAAAAGGCAGGAAATTGACACTAGAGAATAAAACCAGGGCAGGTACCAGTGGGCTGTATGGTCTCTTTCTGCTCTGTAATAATTCTGTGGTAATGTCACTGCACTAGTCATCCAGAGTTCTGATGTAATGTAAGAAAAACAGAAAATGCTGGAGGGAGCCGGCAGAAACTGTGAAGAGAGAGAAACACTTCATGTTTTCAGTCCAGTGGGACTTACTCTCCACAGATGCTGCCAGACCTGCTGAGTTTCTCCAGCAGTATGTGTTTTTGTTCCCCAGACTGGCATAAAAGCTCAGCATTGTACTACGTTTTCAGATAAGCATGTGAATATGCAAGAAATGGTGGGATATTGAGCAAGGGCAGACAGAAGGGATTAATTTCATTTGGTGTCATGCTCACGTGCTGAAGGGCCCATTCCTGTGTTGTTCTGTTCTGTGGTTTTAGATGCTAGAGATAGGAAATAAAAACAGGGATTGCTGGAGAAACGCGGCAGGTCTGACAGCATCTGTGGAGAGAAAGCAGAGTTAACGTTTCGAGTCCAGTGACCCTTCCTCAGAACTAGGTATGAATCCCACCACGGGAGAAGGTGAAATTCAAACTCAGTAAATATACAGAATGGAAAGCTGGTTGAATGGTGACCATATAACCATTCCCAATTGTGACAAAATCCCCATTGGATTCACTCATGTCCTTCAGGGAAAATTTGCCATTCTTACTCGGTCTGGGCCTACATGTGACTCCAGGTCCACAACAATGTTGTTGACTCTTAGCTCCCCTCTGAATTGACTGAGAAAGCCACACAGTTGAAGGCAATTAGGGACTGGGATTTAAAGCCAGGCTCCCACATCTCATGGGTGATGGGTAAGAAATTGCTTTATTGTTGCTAACCACAATGTGTGCACAACAAGCATTTTCCCTCAATAACCATCAAACCCGCCTGGAGTCAGTGATGAATCACCACTGTAAGTGAGGGTAGTTTAGTTGATGAAAAGTTGGAAGATTGTCCCAGAAGATTGTCCTGTTCAGCACTATATAATTGATTTTAATATAAAAGTTGTTTGGGAGCAATTTACATCATAGGACAGACTGATTCATGCGTGCAGCTGTGCTTTTTGCTTTTAAAGAGGCAACTGTGAATCTTTGAATGAGGGTGTTACTGGTTCGAAAGCTGCTGATCCCAGGATGTACACATTGCTGTTGTCAAGGATCAACGTGTAGGCCCAGACCAAGTAAGAATGGCAAATTTTTGTTCCCTGAAGGACATGAGTGAATGGGATTTTTTGCCACAATTGGGAATGGTTATATGGTCACCATTCAACCAGCTTTCCATTCCGTATATTTACTGAGTTTGAATTTCACCTTCTCCTGTGGTGGGATTCATACCCAGTTCTGAAGAAGGGTCACTGGATTTGAAACGTTAACTCTGCTTTCTCTCCACAGATGCTGTCAGACCAGCTGCGTTTCTCCAGCAATCCCTGTTTTTATTTCCTATCTCTAGCATCTAAGACCATGGAATACAGAACAGAACAATACAGGAATGGGCCCTTCAGCCCGTGAACATGACACCAAATGAAATTAATCCCTTCTGTCTGCCCAAAGTCAATATCCTTCCATTTTTTCTGTGTCTCCCATAGTCTGACTCTAGTTCAAGGAAAATTCAGTCAGACTCTCTGAGGAATGGAATTCTCAAACACTGAAATGAGTATGCCTTCTCATTTCCCACAAACTGAGAGAGAGTTTGTCCAGTGCAGAGAATCAGTAAGTGCAGAAGGAGATGTCCCCATTTCCCCAAGCCTTCCCTGTAATTTGAAGCATGTTTTTTCCTTATTAAAAACTCCATCGACGATTTCCCCTTGAACATCCAATTTTGATAATGTGTTGTGTGTTCTCATGGTGTCTTCATCTCAGAAAAAAGCTACTCCTTAATATTTCCAGCACAGCATAGAAACCTATTCTGAGCAGACTCCTTCCCTACAGTCTCCTGAGGGCCTCATACTCCTCCAGTTCTGGTCTCATGCTCCTGTGAGACACAAGAACATAGAACGGGATCTGGCTGTCCTTATACACCAGGCAATGAAAGTTAAACCAGGAAGTGCAGCAAGCAATGAAGAAGGCAAATAGTGTATCGGCTTTCATTGACAGAGGATTCAAGTTTAGGAATAGGGATCTCTTACTGCAGTTATGCAGGACCTTGGTGAGACCACACCTGTGCAGTTTTGAACTCGCTACCTAAGAAAGGATATATTTACCGTAGAGGGAGCACACTGATACTGGCCTGTCCTATGAGGAGAGATTGGTTTGGCTGGGCCTCTACTTGAATTTGGAAGTGCAAGAGAGGATCCAATTAAAATGTATAAACTTCTAATAGAGCTGATTTGACTGGATGCAGGCAGGATGTTCGAGGAAGTCTAGAATCAAGGATTTGGACACAGTCTCAGGATACAGGGGTCAACCGTTTATGACTGGGATGATGAAAATAGTTTTCTCTCACACGGTAGCGAAGTTGTGGAATTCTCCCCCACAGCAGGCTGTGGAGATCAATCACTGAATACATCCAAGAAAGAGATGGATAATTGTTTCGGCTTTAAAGGCATCAAGATTATGGGGAGAAAGCGGAAATTGGTATTTGGATGGATGATGAACTGTGATTGGTGGAGCAGGGTCAAAGAGCCAAATGGCCTATTCTTGTTTCTAGTTTCTCGGTAAGCTTGCTGCAGAGTTTATTTACCATAATCGATACAGTTCCAATGTGTGCAACAGGTTTAATTGCAGTTCAAGCTTCCAACTTTGCTACAACTTTAATTACTTTCCATTGAGTCTGCATCCAGGCTTAACCAATCAAACACAGACAGCAGCAGTACTCAACAGACTCGCAGAATCACTACTCAGAATGAGTGTAAAATAGAAATCCTTCCTCTTTTAAGATTTTGTATCAGCCACTGTAACGCCATTGATAATTTGCTTGCTACAATTTAAATAATTTAGGCAGAGTCATACAGCACAGAAACAGATCCATTGGTCCAACTGATCCAAGCAGATCAACTAGTCCCACTTGCCTAGTGCTGGCCCATATCCCTCTAAACCTTTCCTGTCCATGTACCTATCCAAATACCTTTTAAATGTTATAACTGTACCTGCATTAACCAGTTCCTCCAGCCATTCATTCCATACACAAGCTACCTTCTGTGTGAGAAAGTTGCCTGTCCTCCAATAAATAGCGAAGCCAAGTCTCCTCACGATCTCATATGATTCAATGGGAACATCTCTTTCTTCTCAGCTTAAATTGCCAGGTGATTCTGTCCGTTTCATTCTTGTTTTGTTCTTTTCTGCAGCAGTTCGTCAAATGATATGGGGTTGGGGTGGGCAGCGGCGGTGGCAGGGGTAGTCGGGACACTCTATTGATTTGGAAGATGAGCCTTGACCATAATAAATGCTAGCTCAAAGGGCCGAGCGATCTACTCCTGCTCCCATTTCCTATGAATCTAGCACAGAGCACTGACAGGTTTGTTGAAACGGCTGGTGTTTGTGTAGCACAATGTTAGCAATGCCACAGAAGATGAGTAAATAGAATCGAAATGCAGATCAGCCATGATGGAACTTGAATGACAGAAAAGGAGCTGGGAGGGCTGAATGGCCTTCCAGTTCCCAAGCACAAATGTTCAAGCACTGGTATTTGAACAATCTGAAGTTAAAGAAGCCGAATGGAACAACAATAGTTTAAGAGGTCTGGTTCAAGTCGCCCAGTTATAGGAATGGATATTGTTTAAACTGGACAGGGTTCAGAAGAGACTTATCAGGACATTGCCAGGTGTGGATGGTTTAAGGGATAGGCTGGGACTTTTCACACTGGAGCATATGAAGTTGAGAGGTGACCTTATAGAAGTTTATAAAATCAGGAGAGGAATAGATAGGCTTAATGGTAGCTGTCTTTTCCCTAGGATGTGGAATTTCAAGACTACGGGGCATAATTTTAAGGTGAGAGGAGATAGATTTAGTGGACTTATGAGAGATGAGGGTCAATTTATTTATAAAGAGGGTAGTTCATGTGTGGAATGAACTTCCTGAGGAAGTGGTGAATATGGGTACAATTACAACATTTAAAAGGTATTTGGGTAGGTACATGGATAGGAAAGATTTGGAGGGATATGGGCCAGGAGCAGGCAGGTAGGATTAGTTTATTTTGGGCTGATGTTCAGCATGGACTGGTTGGATCAAAGGGCCTATTTCTAAGCTGTATGACTCTACGAAAGAGGGGAGACTGGGGAACAGGAGGGCTCCCTAAAGGGAGACATCAATAAATGAAGGGCAAGTGTTCAGTGTCAATGACGGATGCTCCAGCTCTTTAAAACCCTATGATGTACCAACAGCATGCCTTACGCTGACAGTTTGGCCCAGCGGCCAGTGTATTGCCTATTTAAAAAATACTGTCTGAGAGCTTTGTGCACAGCGTATTGCTGTTTTCGTGTGTGTGTGTGTGTGTGTGTGTGTGTGTGTGTGTGTGTGTGTGTGTGTGTGTGTGTGTGTGTGTGTGTGTGTGTGTGTGTGTGTGTATACGTTGTGTTTGCACTGAGCATGTTAGTATTATTTACAGCACTCATAAACATTGCTTGTACTTTTGGAAATATTGTTTATCTGACTTCAAGACAGGGCAGTAAATTATGCTGGATGTTGAAAACTGCATTGGTTGGTGGCACCTGTGTGTAACTGTGTTGAGGGTACTGAACTGTTGTATTTATGCTGAGAAAAATTGACTCATAAACAATGAAATCAGAAAAACTTTGCATCGCTGACATAATCAAGTAATCACTGGGGATCCCTGTGTATTTAACACTGCAAACACGGCAGCATTGGATAATGCTAGAGCAACTCTGAATTCAACAAATGAGGAGTAATGTTGGAAAACATTTGTGCGTGTAAAAGAAGTGTTTCAGCCAGTGAAACAATTACACAATTTTACGCACCTAATTTTGGATTGTGTCTGGACAGACACAAAGGGTCAAAGTGCCAATGGTCACAGGCAACCTGTTACCTTTAAGGCAAGTTTATTGCTTCTTAGGTAAGGAAACCAAAGTTGCACACCTGACACCAGCTGTGATCTCACCAAGCCCTGTACTGACAGCATGATTTCCTTGCCTTTCCATCCCACACTCCTCGCAGTTAGGGCTAACGTTGACTTTTCCAAATATTCACAGCACCTTCCTGTTATCATGCTATTGCTTTGTATTTACTTTTCTTATTCCAAATGTTTGGATAATCCCAGGCTGCTTTGTAATCACAAAAATGATGGAATAAAGGTGAAATTCCCATACTGTTACCAAGACGTAGGGACCAACACCTAACAGAGAAAGAGACAGAGATACCTGATGCTGCTTTAACCTGAGGGTCTCCACACCTCAGGTGATGGAGAAGGTTGAGAAAGAGAGTGCTTCATAAGAACCTCAGCTGGTACAGGTGATGAACCCATGTAATTGGCATCACTCTGCCCCACAAACCAGCCATCTCGCCAACTGAGCTATCTGATGCACCTGCCCTCACCCCATTCTCCCTCCCTTGCACCCTCCCTCACCCAGCAAACCTCCCTTGCCCCATTCACCCTCCCGTACACCTCACACCATCTCTCACCCCCGGAAACTCAAGCTGTGTACATGAACTCACTCCAGCGCACCATACCCCACCTCACCGAATTGCACTCTGTCTCACAATCAGACTCCCAGTCTCATGGTCATCAACATGTATACATACACATGCACAGCTAAACGAGCCTTTTTTTCTAGGGGAAGCATCCTATAACGTGAGAGTTTTGAGATTTTGATGGAAATTTCTTCCATCACTGTAAAAAGAACAGATGGAAACATTTAATGTTCCCACAGTTCCTCTTCATGGACATTGAATGAACTGAAGGCTATTGTGCTATTTAATGTAAATTGTGGAGCTCGGAATGCTCACACTCTGTCTGTAAAGCTTGCGTCCTCCTCAGCAGTGAGCAAGGACACTGAAACTCAAGCCTACTCAGCTCATTAGCTGAAACCAAAATAGGAGCCTGGGACTGTGTGAAGTAGGGTCAATGGTTCTGTAATCCCTTACTTTTCGATGGGTCACTTCAACTCACACTAAGTGTTGAAAAAAATCCTAAATCCTAAAACGTTGTGATCGAAAACTCCTTTTAACAAATGGCTCCATTTAAAACATTAAGCAAACATTCTATCACATTCCACATTAAGCAGAGGTTCACCTGCACATCTGCCAATGTGGTATACTGCATCCACTGTACCCGGTGTGGCTTCCTCTACATTGGGGAAACCAAGCGGAGGCTTGGAGACCGCTTTGCAGAACACCTCCGCTCAGTTCGCAACAAACAACTGCACCTCCCAGTCGCAAACCATTTCCACTCCCCCTCCCGTTCCTTAGATGACATGTCCATCATGGGCCTCCTGCAGTGCCACAATGATGCCACCCGAAGGTTGCAGGAACAGCAACTCATATTCCGCCTGGGAACCCTGCAGCCTAATGGTATCAATGTGGACTTCACCAGTTTCAAAATCTCCCCTTCCCCAACTGCATCCCTAAACCAGCCCAGTTCGTCCCCTCCCCCCACTGCACCACACAACCAGCCCAGCTCTTCCCCCCCACCCACTGCATCCCAAAACCAGTCCAACCTGTCTCTGCCTCCCTAACCGGTTCTTCCTCTCACCCATCCCTTCCTCCCACCCCAAGCCACACCCCCATCTACCTACTAACCTCATCCCACCTCCTTGACCTGTCCGTCTTCCCTGGACTGACCTATCCCCTCCCTACCTCCCCACCTACACTCTCTCCACCTATCTTCTTTTCTCTCCATCTTCGGTCCGCCTCCCCCTCTCTCCCTATTTATTCCAGTTCCCTCTCCCCATCCCCCTCTCTGATGAAGGGTCTAGGCCCGAAACGTCAGCTTTTGTGCTCCTGAGATGCTGCTTGGCCTGCTGTGTTCATCCAGCCTCACATTTTATTATCTTGGAATTCTCCAGCATCTGCAGTTCCCATTATCTCTCATTCTATCTTTATTGCTGAGTAGCAAGTATTTTATTGTAAAAAAGCTACCCACCTACATATTATTTTAAATTATGTTTCTTTCTAGCAGGGTCCAGATTCTCACTGCATCTATTATTATTTCTTAATATCAGCAGCCAAGCCTGCTGAGGACAGGATCTCGAGATCTAGGGATTTGCTGACTCATACACACCATTTTCTCTTGCTGTTTAAGAATACTGTTGTTTTCTGCAGTGATACTACTGCTTGAGACAGACACACACGTGCACACAGACATACACAACACATACAGACACACATGGACCACACAAACAGAGACATACAAATGGAAACACAGAGAGACATGCACAGACTGGCAAGACACACAAAGACACATGCAATAAGACACAAACAGAAACACAGAGAGACATGCACCCATGGACAGAGGAACACACACAGGCACAGAGAGAGAGAGAGAGAGAGAACACACACTAAGACACACACACAGACTCAGGCATTAACGCTCTCACATCTCTCAGTGACTGCTCTGTCTCTCTCATACGCAATCCCTCATACACATTCTCGCTCTCTCCCTCACACTGTCACCCTCGTTCAATCCCTCTCACTCACATCCATGCACTCACTCTTCACTCACCCAGTTACACATCTTAGTCACAGAAACAGACGCCAGCAGTTCCACACCAAAATAATCTTACTCAGGTCATCTTTACATGTAATGAAACCTGCCCTGTCCTTTCTCCTTATGCTGATATATTCCCAGGGATACAATTTGTTTTGTAATGGAGCCTTCAAATTAAACCATTAAATCATAGAACTGGCTACAATTAATATACCCAGAATGTCAAAGTGTTGCAGCTTCATTTGGCCCTGTGGCCGTCTGACTGAGGTTTTTTAAGTTTTAAAGATGAGAATATGAAGAGGTAAATATTGCCTACAAATGTAAGAGTGATGAAAACTTCACCCACCAGCCTGTAAAGCAAGTAGTGAGGACAACTCTCAGTCGTCAGTTTTGTCAAAAAGCAGTTAGTGAATTGAGGAGTCACCTACATCAGGGAAAATGCACAAATCTTGAATAACATAAACATTAAACTGAAAATGTTGCAAACTGCCACTGAACAGTAACTATGGGGATGGCAGAGGAGCTAGCCATTGAAGTGTAAATTCCCATAAGATACATATATTTTGATAAAGGACAGAACAAGGGAACAGGGAGGATGCACACACACGTGCACAAACATGCATACATGCATGTGCGCACACACATACACACACACATGCATGTGTGCACAGAAGAAATATGTGCCCACACGACACTCAGGATATCCTACAGTACCTTACAACCAGTTAAGAGTTTTCAATATGTTGTAATTGTGAGGAAAAAAAAGCCAATAAGTGCACAGAAAGCTCCCACAAACAGCCATGTGATAATGACCAGATAATCTGCTCCGTTTGTGACGACAGAAAATACTGGAATTACCCAGCACATTTTGGGTAATAATGACCTTCCTTATGAACTGGAAAAATCCACTGTCCTGAAGAATTAAAGATAATGGGAACTGCAGATGCTGGAGAATCTGAGGTAACAGAGTGTGGAGCTGGATGAATACAGCAGGCCAAGCAGCATCTTAGAAGCACAAAGGCTGACGTTTCAGGCCTAGACCCTTCATCACAAATTTTCTGATGAAGGGCCTAGGCCCAAAACGTCAGCTTTTGTGCTCCTAAGATGCTGCTTGGCCTGCTGTATTCATCCAGCTCCACACTTTGTCCTGAAGAATTAACTCTGTTTTTCTCTCCTTGCCATGTTTGCTCTCAGTGCAGCGGTAAGTTTCTTCTAAATCTGTGTTTAAGGCATTAGCTGGGTGGTCAGGATTGGCCAGGGCACCAAGAGTAACTCCTGACTTTTACAAAATAGACCCATGGGAATCTTTGCTTGGCATCCTCTTGTGACTGAAAACTGTGGTTCCATTTCACATCTTGTCCAAAATCCTCTTTTTTTTAAATTTAAGTTCATTCACAGGATGTGGGCTTCCCTCGCTAATCCAGCATTTATTGCCCACCTTTAATTGCACAGAGGGCAATTAAGAAGCAAGCACATTGCTATGGGTATGGAATCACATGTACGCTAGACCAGGCAAAGATGGCAGTTTCTTCCCCAAAAGGCCATTAGTGAGCCAGATGGGGCTTTTGCAATAACCAACGGGGGTTTTATGGTCACCACTGGGCTAGCTTATTCTTGAATTTGAACTTCACCATCTAATGTGGTGGAATTCAAACCCATATTTCCTGAAGATTAATCTGAGGCCCTGGACTATAAATCTTGTGACATTATAACCTCGTCTCCACCTCAGCTCTAACTGCCTGGGAGGATTGTTGAGGTGGGAAACCTCACAACCTTTAAGAAGTTCTTAGATGAGAACTTAAAATGTCATAACATTGAAATCTATGGGCTAATGTGGGAGATTCGTACTGGTGCAGTTAAAAATCATTTTTGGCAGTACAGACTTGATGGGCCAAACAGCCTCTTCTGTAGTGTATGATTCTACGATTCTATTCTATGGTGCGGTATTCCCTCTGTATTAGCACCAAAGTATCAGCACAGAGTGTGAAATCGCCTCACTAGAGTGAGACCTGAATCCATAACCTTGTGACAGTTTCCACCGGAACAAGGAAAATTTAAGGCATTGCAGAGACGCTCATAATGTAGGAGGAGTGAGGCAAAGGGGTTCAATTAGTCCAGAAGCCAAGGAGAAAAATAAGCAAGTCAAGACCCAGTTGGGGTAACATCCCACTCACCAGTGTTCTTCTGAAACCACCCCACCATAGGAACTGAACCATCTCTGCTCTCCTGCTCAAAACGTGGACATTAATGTTATCACCTGCAAGGGAGTGTGAAACTAGCAGCCCTACAGAAATCATCCTTAATAAATACAACAGCCAATTCAGGAGAAAATTCTTGATGCAAAGTGGTGAGAATGTGGAACTCCCATCATAGTTGAGGCAAATAACATGGAGGCATAGAAGGAAAAGCTAGAAAAGCACATGAGGGAGAAAGGAAGAGAAGGATCTGGTGATGTTTTGAGATGAAAGTTTGGGATGCTTCATGGAACATAGCCACCAGCACTGACTAGTGTACTGAATGACTTGTTTCTGTACTGCAAAAGCTCCATACCCCACAACATTGATATCTCTTGCAACCAGATGGTGGAGTCCAAATTTATGTCCAAATGTCACCGAAAACACAGCATTTGCCAAACCAATTAGCACGCGTTCCTCATGCAGGATAAATTGTTGTTCCCGTTGAAATTTGTGTGACTGATAGAAATTTTTAAAAATTCTGAAGAAGGGTCCCATCCGAAACATTAACTTTCCTGCTCCTCTAATGCTGCCTGGCCTGCTGTGTTCCTCTAGCTCCACACTGTGTTATCTAGAAAAAAAATGATGTGATTTTCCTTGAGATTGTGTGGAGGTTCTTTTGAGCAACATTGAAGGCTACAGCGAGAGAGAGGTCCAGGTGGGAGTGCGAAGATTAAATCTCTTTTTCTTCCATCACCCTGTCACCATGATCTTAATCATCAGCAGCTGGCTTTCCACAAAGTGATTCTGAAAAGATTGTTAAACGTCCGAAGTAATTAAAATGGGATTTGACTTGTTCAGGCACTGTGAAAGAGTGAGAGGGAATGGAGATGTTATATAGCAAACGGCCAATACATCAGAGATAATAGGAACTGCAGATGCTGGAGAATCCAAGATAACAAGTTGTGGAGCTGGATGAACGCAGCAGGCCAAGCAGCATCTTAAATACATCTGTTGTGTATTTGTGCTGGTGGATGCAGGTATAGTTTAATTACATCCATGAGTAGGAAATGCTTGGAGAGATATGGGCTAAGCACAGGCAAGTGGGACTTGTTTAGTTTGGAAACATGGTTGGGGTGGTCCAGTTGAATCAAAGGATCTGTTTCCATGAAGTATGACTCTATCACTATAATTGCTTAATATAGCTGAGCTTCTCTTGATGACCATCACCCACAGGAAGCATGTTTGTATAAAATCCTGAACAGCGATCTCCACATAGATTATATCTACCCCTTTTCCCATCAAAATCCATACCGGGAGCATGGATTTTCAAAAAAAAATCACACTGTGTCCTCCATTTGAAGTCAGCACTTGAGCTTGGTGTGCTTTGACGCTTTAAGTTATTCCCTGAGATGTGCAAGTAGCAGATGTTCCATTGATAACAGCATTATTTCAAGTCTGAAGTCACCTGTTTAAGATGACCTGTTGTGTAATGCTTACAGTTAAGAATGAATGAATAAAGCTGCCTGCTAACTTTCACCATGCTTCTGGGTCCTACCTGATCATTGATAGTCCTACAATTAACCTTCATAGCACCAATACTTCATTAGAAATATATTGTTGCTAAAGTCAATTTGTCTTTGACAGTTTCCTGGTTGCCTTGGGGATGTGTGTCTGGTTGAGCCACTGCAGTCAGTGCGATGGTTGTGATTCCCACTGGGACAGGAATCCCAGGATAGAAACTTGGATTGATGATTGAAGAAATGAATATTTTAACAGCAAAGTGCTTTGTAAACTGTCATGTGCCTCCATTATAATTAGTGGGTCAGGCCACACTTGGAGAACTGCTCCTGCTCTGGTTAGAGTTAGCGCACCTTTATGTTCTGAAGAAGTGACATACGAAATGTGAACTCTGCTTCTCTCTTGGTAGATGCTGCCAGACTTAATGAGTTTCTCCAGCATTCTCAATTTTTTTTAAAGCAACATACCTATTCACTCCATGTGCCATCTCCTTGCTTTTCAAGACTACTACAAGAGCAGTGCTGACTTCTACCATTTTTTCAAAAAAATGTAGAATCTTTTAATGAGAAAACAAGGTGTGGAGCTGGATGAATACAGCAGGCCAAGCAGCATCTTAGGAGCAAAAAAACTGACATTTCGGGCCAAGGCCCTTCATCAGAAAAAGGGTCTAGGCCCGAAACATCAGCTTTTGTGCTCTTGAGATGTTGCTTGGCCTGCTGTGTTCATCCAGCTCCACACCTTGTTATCTTAGATTCTCCAGCATCTGCAGTTCCCATTATCTCTGATACAATAGAATCTTTTATTATCTGTTTTTACATTTCTAGCCAGCTTTCTCTTGTATTCAATTTTTCTCCGTCAATATTAATCTTTTAGTTATTCTTTACATATTTTTATGTACTGTCCAATCTTCTGACCTGCCATCCATTTACATGCAATTTTATACTTTTATTTAAAGTTTGATCTTATCTCTAGCTTACTTTTTTAGCCAAAGATCATAGATACTCCTGTTGTATTTTTTTGTTTACATTGGAATGTTTCTAATGTGTGCATTCTGAAATGGCCCCTAAACATCTGCAATTGAATCTCTCTTGACTAAATGTTAAGCTACTTTGTTAGTTCACGCTAGCTGACTCTGCTTTCATGTCCTCATGAGTGTCGTTACTGAAGTTGTTATGATTGCTAGTACTTAGGTGTGCCTTGGCTATGAGATCATTAATTAATCCTACTTTATTAAACAGTAGTGTAGTGAAGAGATAACAGAGGGCCCTGATGAGGGGAAGGTTGTTGATGTGATGTGCACAGATTTCCAAAAGGCATTCAATACAGTGCCATACAACATAACAGGTGGGAGGCACGGTGGCTCAGCGGTTAGCACTGCTGCCTCACAGCACCAGGGACCCGTGTTCAATTCCACCCTCGGGCAACAGTCTGTGTGGAGTTTGCACATTTTCCCTGTGTCTGTGAGGGTTTTCTCCAGGGGCTCTGGTTTCCTCCCACAGTCGAAAGATGCGCAGAAGAATTGTCCATAGTGTGCAGGCTACTCAGGTTAGCCATGTGCAACTTAGGATTACACGGGTGGGTGGGTCTGGATGAGACATTCTCAAAGGGTCAGTGTGGGACTCAATAGGCTGAATGGCCTGCTCCCACACTGTAGGGATCCTATGAAAGATATAAGCCATTCAGTAAAAGTCACAATAGCAATAAGGATACAAAATTAGCTGAGGGATAGGATGCAGAGAGCAATGGTTAATATGGAACAAAAACAGAAGGTGCTGGAAAATCTCAGCTGATCTGGGTGCATCTGTAAAGGAAAAAAAATCAGAGTTAACATTTCGGGTCCAGTTCTGAGGAAGGGCCACTGGACCCAAAATGTTAACTCTGATTTTTTTCTCCAGAGATGCTGCCAGAGCTGCTGAATTTTTCCAGCAACTTCTGTTTATTTTAATTCCTGATTTACAGCATCGCCTGTTCTTTCAAGTTGTATTTGGCAATGGGTAATGGGTGTCTTTGGGACTGAAAGATTTGTAGTGGGATTTTTTAAAAAATTCGTTTGTGAGCTGTAGGCACTAGTTGCTGAGCCAGCATTTATTGCCCGTCTCGAATTGCCTGGAAGCCAGTTAAGAGTTAGCTGCTTTGCTGTGGGTCAGGAGTCACATGTAGTCCAGGCCAGGTAAGGATGGCAGTTTCCTTCCCTAAATGACATTAGTGAGCCAATGTTAAAAACCTTAATTTATGTAAATAATTGAAATCTTGGTGAGCAAGGGACAATTTCAGGGCTATCAGGTAACCCAAAACTTGGGCAAATTGTAAACTGTGAAGCGGACTGTGTAGAACTTCAAAAAGGCATTGACAAGTTGGTGGACTGTGTACAGAGATGTAACAGATGAAGTTCAATGCGGGGTGGTATAAGATGATATGCTCTAGTACAAGGAACATGGAGAAATAGTATAACATAAAGGCTACTCTTCTAAAGAGGAGCAGAGAGGCCTGATATATATGAAAATAAGTTAATAAAGATGGCATGTCAGGCATAGTGAGGTGTTAAACCATCGTTATTCTAGACTTCATAAACAGGTGCATGAGAGGCTATGATTAACTTAGCCAAGACAATGGTTGGACCTCATTTGGGATATTGTGAGCAGTTCTGGGGGCTACACTATAGGAGGGAAGTGAACTCATTGGAGGATGTACAGAACTGAGATGAGGAGGAATTTCTTCAGCGAGAGGGTGGTGAATCTTAGGAACTCATTGCCACAGAGGGCGATGAATGTCAAGTCATTCCATGCCTTTAAGACAGAGATAGACAGGTTTCTGATTATTAAGAGAGTCAAGGGTTACAGGGAGAAGGCAGGAGAATGGGGTTGAGAAACATTAGCTGTGATCAAATGGCAGGTCAGAGTTGAATTGAATTCTGCTCCTATCTCTTCTTTTATAGAAGAGGTTTACGAAAATGAATAAGGAAAGATTGAGGAAGGTGGGACTGTTTGTCTTGAGGAGGAGAAGACTATGGGGAGATTTCATAGAAGTTTTCGAAATCACGAGGGATCTGGATTGAGTGGACAGGGAGATATTGTTCTAATGAAGTGGTATCCTGCATTTCTGGACTTCCCACATGCACAAGAAGGACTACATGTAAAAAAGGTTTACCTTGCGCCTAATCGGTGTAAATCTGGAGAGTGGCTCCAAGCTTTCTGGATTTGCTGAATTAACTTGTGTCCCTGGATTAACTGCTATGGCTTGGCAGTGATATATGCTTTGGCAGTAAGAGAATCAAATATTTGCAGGCTTGAGCGCCCTGCATAAACTGAGCATTGATACAGGGGTGGCCTCCCGTTTAGCTGTGCACTGAAGGACATTCAATTTTCTTATAAATATGATACGGACGTAAACACAGCCGAGCCAGACAGCTCGGTTCCGTGGCCCAATCTAATTTTGTTCAGCTTGCTATGTAAACAAAGGTCTAACTTTACAGCCACAGCTCTGAGAATACACAGGAAGCCGTGGAAATCTGAGATAAATAGGAATAATTTACAGCGCACAGTCAGACATTTCTAAATAAATTTTATGCACATATATATCTATGCTTGTATTTGTCTGCACGCATTCTGGCTAGGTTCCACACTGAGTAGATGATGTGATTTAGTATTCACTTAATCCAGGGCAAGTAATGAGTGGGACTTTTTTGGGGGGTTTTGCCTTTTGAGTGCTGTTGTGCTTCAGCCTGTTTGGAGCTAAAGGCACTGAGGGAGATGATGAGTTAACAGTGCAACAGGCCATACAGAATGGATGCTGAACAACAGGAACAGGAGGAGGCCATTCTGCCCCTGAAACCTGCCCTCCCTGTTCAGGCAGGTCTATACCTTCGCCCCCTCGATGCCAACACAGGAAACTTGGCTGTTCATTTCATCAGTGATCATGTCACTTTCTGGATGCGCTTGAAATTTTAGAAGTCAATTTTGCAAATTCATTCCTTTTTTGTTTACATTCTCACTGGCAAAATAGGGCTGCTTTCTGGAGCACTTCCCACACTCTGGAGTATCCATGGAATGTTTAGGAGGGGGTGGCACAACGTGACTGCTGAAACGTCCAGCCCCTCCTCCTTCCACCAACCTGTCGTTTTTCCTTCAAATGTTGCAATCTCACTTTTACAGGGTGGTGCGATGTTTTTCATGTGTGACCTCTTTCTGCGGTGAGGGCGTGATGGAGATTAGCAATTTATGCCGTCAGCCACGTTTTTGTACAACTCACGCACAGTCTGATCCCACAGCGCCCATCTTATTGCTGTGGCAAAAGTGCAGAGTTTGAAAGATTTGACTTGTTTCTTTTTATCCAAATGAGAGGAAAGAATAGCAGGCAGCCTGGTCACGTACGTAAACCCTTCACGCATTTTCAGCTTCACAGATGAGTTGGAAATGCAGTGATGGTTTCCATCACTTCAAACATCTCAGTTCCGGCCTGAGCCTCTTGGAAAATGTGGCACCGTATTTACTCAAAAGTAAATTTTGTCAGCTTGCATCATCTTGCCTCCTTCGTCCTCCCACTGCAGCTAAACACAGCAAGATAAATAATTGTTAACAGCTCGTCTAACATTCACTCACTTAGTTTTATTTGTTTATGCCTAAGTCATGGCCTGTGTACTGAGTAATTACGACCAGATATTTCACTTCCCCTTTGTAGTGGTGGTAATGGGGCTGCTGCTGTGATGGTGAAATGGATGGAAAGATGCAGACAGATGGCAATGCATAGGCACTTTTTTATTCACTTTTAGGACCATAGAATCCTACACTACAAAAGCAGGCCTTTCAGCCCATCAAGTCCACACCGACCCTGCAAAGATCAGACCCAGGCCTAAGTCCCCACTACCCTATCTGTGTAACTCTGCACCTCCCACGGCCAATCCACCCTAACCTGCACATCCTTGGATGCTGTGGGCAATTTCCCACGGCCAGTCCACCCTAACCTGCACATCCTTGGATGCTGTGGGCAATCTCCCACGGCCAATCCACCCTAACCTGCACATCCTTGGATGCTGTGGGCAATTTCCCACGGCCAGTCCACCCTAACCTGCACATCCTTGGATGCTGTGGGCAATTTCCCACGGCCAGTCCACCCTAACCTGCACATCCTTGGATGCTGTGGGCAATTTCCCACGGCCAGTCCACCCTAACCTGCACATCCTTGGATGCTGTGGGCAATTTCCCACGGCCAATCCACCCTAACCTGCACATCTTTGAACTGTGGGAGGAAGCCACAGCATCTGGAGGAAACCCACTCAGACATGGAAAGAATATGTAAGTTCCACACAAGCAGTGGCCCGAAGGTGGAATCAAACCCAGATGTTGTGAGGCAGCAGTGATAACCTCCCGGGATGTGGGCATCACTGGCTAAGCCAGCATTTGTTGCCCGTCCTTAATTGGCAACAGGGCAACTAAGACTCAACCACGTTGCTGAGGGTCTGAAATCATCAATTGGCCAGACCAGGTCTAAGTGGCAGAATTCATTGCCTAAAGGGCTTTCAGTAATTTTTTTCAACTGATTGAAATTGGGGCAGATCTTTATTTTTTGACTGAGTTGAATTTTCCATCATTTGCCGTGATGGGATTTGAACCCATATTCCTGGAATATTAATCTAATGTTTTAGCTTATTAATCTTGTGATATGGCCACTATATCACTGCCTTCACCTAGCTTTAAGTATATGGAGGGCTCTTGCGGTGGTGCCCCTACCTCTGATCAGGCGTCCTGGGTTCATGTCTCACCTAGAATTATACAGGCCCTTCAGCCCATTGAGTCTGCACTGACATGACTACCACTAAAGGTGCACTAATCCTAGTTTTCTGTGCTGTCCCGCATCATTGGATGCTGTAATATTTTGTGCTCGTTAAATTTTTGTAAGGTTTCTGGCCAACGCTTGAGGTGTCTGAAGGAGACTGATTAGAAAACATACACCATAACTTTGATCCACTTTTTCCACTGGGATTGCACCAGCAAAAGGGTTTGGGGACAGACATGGTCCAAAAAGGGGAGTATTTACCTTTTCATATTCGCTGCACCCTGAACCAGGCAGCAGAAACCTCTTTGTTCAGAAAGTAGATAGGCAGCAAAACGTGCTCATTTCCGATTGAGTGGAAAGGAGCCAATCACAGGAGGGATAGGGAATGGAAGGCTATGACAATAGGTGAGCTGAAGACAAGCGGGAGGAGGTTTGTGTGGATCACATGCACAAGGATGGAGCAGTTAGGCCGAATAGTCTCTCTGTGTTTTAGACTCGGCATAATTCATTGTATGACAAGCCACCTGATGTGAGATGTGTTGGCTCAGGGTGTCTGAAGTAGTAAAGCACCTTTTTGAAATTTCAGTGTAAATCCCTTTCCCATGTTCAGACTCTGATAGATTTGAATTGATTCTAACATTGACCTGTAAAGTGCCTTGATTGTATCATAGTCAGGAAAGATTACAGTAAACCAGTCTGAATTGGTTCTGTCCACATGGGTCAATTGGAATCAGCTTCCAACTGAGATGTGCAGACATTTGTTCTAAAATCATTACAGTGCAACGAGACAGATAAAGGAAGCTGATGACATTGGAAGGGTAAATTGTTGGGAAGCTGTTAGGGAATTGCAGCTTTTGACAATTTAAAGTAGCACGATGGGTAAAAGTGTCCTCTATCTTGTTTCTTACAAGGAGTTTGTTGTCATTGAATTGAAATTGAATAATTTATTGTCACGTGTATTCAATGGAAAAATACAGTGAAAAGTGTGTACCTTTCCCATACATGCAGGGCGCCATTCACAAATGAAAAAGCAGGAGGAGATTATGTCAGGATATTATCAGCAAGCGAAGGACGATGCAAAACGTTACTGACATAGGCCCATAAACTCCATGGTGAGGGTTCTGCTGTTTTGCTGTCAATTTCCATTGGTCCTTTTTTTTTGAGGTGACTGTGTCAGAAATTATTGTTGAATAGTTTTTTCAAACAGCTTTCCTTTGTAAATTTGTTTGAATTGGATTGATGCTGGGGCACTGAGAGCTCTGTTGAATCGCCGACAGCAAGAAAGAGAGGTTTTTGTCACATCTGATCTCTTAACACCACTGACCCCTTCCCCCAGAGCTGTCAGCTGTGGCCTAATTAAAGTGGGTTGTTTAGCTTAGTTGACTGGACAGCTGGTTTATTAATGCAGAGTAACACGAACAGCATGGATGCAGTTCCGCATAGCTGAGGTAACTCTGAAGCAGTCTCCTTCTCAAGCTCTTCCCCTGACCATAGGGATGTTGATCTTTGGGTTAAATCACCATCAGTCATCTGTCTGTGGTGGGATGATTGGAACTGTACCTAGTGGGTAACATTTACATCTCTGAATCAGACAGTTGTGAGTTTGATCCAGACTAACACATTCAGACAGAAACATTTTGGAATGGCACACTGGTTAGCACTGCTCCCACACAGCACCAAGGGCCCGGGTTCGATTCCAGCCTTGAGTGACCATCTGTGTGCACATTCTCCCTGTGTCTGTGTGGGTTTCCTCTGGGCGCTCCACAGTCCAAAGATATGCAGGATAGGTGGATTGACCATGCTAAATTGTCCATGGTGTCCAGGGAGGTGCAGACTAGGCGGGTTAGCCATGGAAAATGCAAGGTTACAAGGATAGGGTGGGCAGTGGGGACGCTCTTGGTGTGGACTTGATGGGCCACATAGCCTGCTTCCACTCTGTGGGGATTCTGTAGTTATACATTGACAGGATGCTATGCTATCAGAGAAACAGTTTTTGGTCACTGCATGAGTTTATCTTTTCAGTTGGAGATAAAGGATCCCACAGACCAATTTCAAAGAACCGCAGAAATATTCCTAAGCTAATGTTTATCCCTGAATCAAAGCAGGCAGCAAACAGGGCATCTGATGCTATATCAGATTCGATATTTGTTTTCTACAGTTTTTAGGTGAAGATGAAACATGTTGGGTCATCCCATGGTGCTATTGAAATGCAAATACTTTTCTTCCCATCTCTAAAACGGCAAACGGTGGTAGTTCAATAAATGTGCTGCTGGATGAAATGAGGAGAGGATATTGCTGGCACGCATTAACGATGAGGCTTTTATCTTTCTGGGTTGTGTCAGATGACATGAAGCTCCAGAACAGTCGACGTTGCCAAATCCGTTAGGAGAAATATTCCCGTCATTAAATAAACTAAAAGGATTGATTTCTTCTTTCCCCATTTACTGATGAACTTTAATCCATTTGACAAGGGAACCGACATCTCATTGACTTCCTCTTTTCAGGCCTGGGTAACAAGTCATATTGAAAGCAATCCTGTTTGAAGTTACGGTGCAAGCTGCAGAAATAACTGCAAGGTCTGAGCAGAGTACCAGTTCTGAGGAAGGGTCACCGGACCCGAAACCTTAACTCTGATTTTCCTCCACAGATGCTGCCAGACCTGTTGAGATTTTCCAGCAATTTCTGTTTTTTGTTTCTGGGTAGAATGTCTCAGTTTCTGAGAAACGTATCTTGGAATGTATTAACTTTTTCAGATGATAGCATTGCTGCTGGTGACGTAGCACTGGATGAACAATGCATACTAACATTCTGACTATATGAGTTCCAAGATTACTGTGATCTATGGTGAAAAATGATTCTAACAAAATATCTGGTCAGCATTGCTGTCTCACAGCACCAGGAACCCGGGCTCAGTCCACCCTTCGGTGACTGTCTGTGTGGAGCTTGCACATTTTCCTCGTCTCTGTGTGGGTTTCCTCTGGGTGCTACAGTTTCCTCCCACAGTCCACAGTGCAGGCTAGGTGGATTGGCCATGCTAAGTTCATGGTAGTGTTCAGGAATATGTAGATTAGGTGGATTATAGGGGGATAGGTCTGGGTGGGATGCTCCAAGTGTCGGTGTGGACTTGATGGGCCGAAGGACCTGTTTCCACGCTGTAGGGATTTTATTTTATCTATGAATTATAAAATGAGCTAATTTAATGGCGACCCTGTAACCACTGCCATAAAAACTGATTCTCCAATGCTCTTTAAGGAAGGAAACCTGTTGACCTGTGTGTGACTCCAAATCCACAGCCCTGTGGATAATTCTAAACTAAACGATCAGCAGTAAATACCGACCCGGCCAGTGATGCCCACATCCCATGTGAATGATGAAAAACAGTGCTTCCAATCATTGTCACCAAGTCGTGTTCTGTGTATCTACCTACAATATTATTTCCCACCAGAGATAAGTAAATTGGGGGAAAAAAAACTCGAGGCTTTAAAGTTGTTGGAACATCCAGAAAACAGGGAATTTGGACAAGGACAATCAGATCAAACAAATCTGTTCCTACAGATCAAAAGCAGAGCATCAGGAATGCTGTAAAAACTTTAAATTTGCAATGTCTCTCAATTTATAAAGCAATGAGTCCTATGGATCAGGGTGCTCTCGCCTCAACTGCCTAAGGAGCAAGGGAAGGATTTTGCAGGTTTTTGATTCCTCCCCTAATGACCCTGCATGGGTTTGCAGCTCATTTTGCATCTCTCCCAGAGGATTATGTAATATAAGACCGTAAGACATAGGAGTGGAAGTAAGGCCATTTGGCCCATCGAGTCCACTCCGCCATTATCGGGGGTGAGTAGTGCACAAGGCAGTGTAGCTGTGTGGTTGGATGGAAAGTCAATGTTTTCCTATCCCATTCTGTCTTATAAGTTTTTATCACTGAGGTCAGTAGGTAGGTTACAGGGAGAGGTACTGTTGGCAATTGTCACTGCTGTAGTAATCCAGAGCCCCAGGCTGATGTTTTATTGACTGTTAACCCAGAGACCCACGTAGTAGTCTGAGGTCCTGGGTTCAAATCCTGCTATAGAAGATGGTTCACCAATGCCCTTTAAGGAAGGAAACTGCTATCCTTAACTGGTCTGGCCGACATGTGACTCCAGACCCATCACAATGTGGTTGTCTCTTAAATGCCCTCTGGACAATTAGGGATGAAAAATTAATGCTGGGCTTAGCCAATGATGCCTCCGTCCCATGAATGAATAAAGGAAAAAAAAAATTGCCTGACCGAGCTGACACTTCCTGTGAAGCAACTTCATGCACTTGAGAGATCGTGAGTGGCTGCTCCATTTTTCTCTTCCCTTTTTTGGTTGGGAAACAGAACACCGTGGGTCCGATTCCTGCACTGACTGAGGTCACCATGAAGGACTCCCCTTTTCAACCTCTCCCCTTGCCTGGGGCACAGTGACCCTCAGGTTAAACCGCCACCAGTCATCTCTGCCTGTAGAGAGAGCAGCCCTATGATCTGGTAGGACTATGACTTAACCTTATTATGCAAGGTGCAAACAAAAAACAGGTTTTGTAGGGCTGATCCTGTACTGTGAAGTTGTGAATATTGCGGAAGGTTCTTGTCTCTAAGAGAAAGGAAGCCTGAAAGATGGGCTAACAGAGGTTTACAAAAATATGAAACTGCTTTGTGAGGTGCATGTTGACATGATGTTTCCATAGCATCTCTCCCTATTTGAGAAAGAGAATTATTTATAAAGAGTCATGGAGATCTGCAGCACAGAAAAAGGCCCTTCAGCCTATCAGTCAGTCAAAATCAACCATCTAACCATTTAATTTTATTTTCCAGCACTTGGCCCATAGCCATGGATGTCTCGGCATCACAAGTGTGCATCTAAATACTTCTTAAATGTTGGTGAGGATTTTTGCCTCCACTACCCTTACAGGCAGTGAGTTCCAGATTCCCACCCCCTGGGAAAAAATGTTTTTCCTCCCATCCTCTCTAAACCTCCTGCCCCTTACCATCAACCTATTCCCCATGGTCACAGAACCCTCCATCAAGGGGGATCACCTCCCTCTCACTCTGCCTCAGTGGTGCTTATGATACCTACCTGCGGAATTAGGAACTTTAGCAATAAGAGAGTTACTAATAAGTCCGATAAGAGACTTCAGAAGAAACTTTTTTCTCCAGAGCTTAGTGAGAACATGGAGCTCACTGGATGCATTTGAGGCAAATAGCCTTGATCCATGAAAGGGTGACTGGAAAAAACAGGGAGGAAGGAACAGTAGGATTGAGAATAGAATTAGATGAAGAGGAAACCAGAGCATGAATATATGGAATGGCTGCGCCAAATGGCCATTTTTTATAGTGTGTGTATATTCCAACAGTTCCCATAGCCACTGAAAGCGAGACGTGTCAGAGAGATCTGCCTGTGTTTGCAAGGTGGAATCCTCCTCTCTGAGATTTTTTTTAATGCCATTTCCTCCTAACTCTGCCTCGTTGGGTCTTTCATCATGTGAGACTGGCCTTTCAAACTGCAGCACTCTGCGGACCACCCAAAAGCAAATACTTGTGGGAAGTGTGTTCTGTCAAAGGAACCACACATTTCACACGTGACCTGCCTCCAGTGACAGCCTGGTGTTTCTACGCTACTGTACACCAACTGCTTTGTCACTTTTGGCATGGCGGTGGATCGGGGGCAGCTAGGCAAATTGATGTGCTATTCATGATTTACGATTTGGAAATCGTAACGTGTGTTTATTAATAAGGCCGTTCTCCTGCACAATAAATGGTGCCTTTCTTGCACTTGCGGATTGACCCAATACATTCCTGCCGTCATGATTGTGAGGACACAAGGAACGCTTGTTCCTCTCAGCACACGCCTTAGTGTAACATTAAAAGCACGAAGAAGCAAAGGACAAGTAGAGCTGCGCTTAATATGTGAAGTAATTGCAGTTGTGTTTCCATGGGTATATGAAAAATCAATCTCTCTTTCTATCTCTGTATCAATATTGATGCACTCTTGCCTCCTGTTGGCATTCTACCTTTCGAAAAGACAGCTAGAGGTAAAAGCTGCTCAAGTTTGCCGGCAATATGTTTTTGGGTGGACATGGCAGACCCAAGCAATCCAGAAATGCTGAAGGAGTCCAGGAATCTCATGACAACTTGATGTGGCTTCAGATGTCTAGTTTAAAAACACATGTTCTGTAAACAGGGGGGAGAAGAAGCGACAACTTGCAGTTATGTTGGACCTTTCACCACCAGAAAATATGTCAAAGGTGACAGAGTACTGTTGTACTGAGTGGTTACTGTTGTAGTGTAGGAGAGCCAGCAGCCATTTTGCACACAGCAAGATCCCGCAAAACACCGATGTGATAATGAGCGAGATAGTAGAAACTGCAGATGCTGGAGATAACAAGGTGTAGAGCTGGATGAACACAGCAGGCCAAGCAGCATCAGAGGAGCAGGAAAGCTGACGTTTCGGGCCTAGACCCTTCTTCACAAATGGGGGAGGGGAAGGGGGTTCTAAAATAAATTGGAAGAGAGGGGAAGGCAGATAGAAGATGGATGGAGGAGAAGATAGGTGGAGAGGAGACAGACAGGTCAGAGAGGGGGGGATGGAGCCAGTAAAGTTGAGTGTAGGTGGGGAGTGATAATGTTTTTTTTGCGTAATGATGTTGCTCAGGCAGTAAATATCTGACAGGACACTGGGTGAGAGTGGGGAAAGCCTTCCGACTGTTCTGTGAAATAACTCCACAGGATCATTCACACCAAAAAGAGAGGGGTAGACAGGGCCTCAGTTTGAAGCCTCACCAGAGAACCCAGGGGCCCTGAAATCGAGCAGAGCCATGCGACGACCGGATTTTGTAGCGTCCTGTAGGAATCCCATTGCATTTGGGAGGCTTCCCAGCTCAATATACAGTGTCACCATTGCCTGTTCTAGAGGCAGTCAGAATGGAGCACTTTGAGACTCCTAGATCGGCTAAAACGCTCCTTTAACAAGTGCAAAAATAACATTAAATATTGGACAAAATTGCCCAATATTTTTTAACGTTCTCAAAGGAAATTACAAGGGGCCTGTTTCTAATTGGACCTGACTGCATGGAAAAATCAACCAGCCCAGGGTTCCAGCTCAGCTATTTTTTTCCACAGGTCAATTTGACCTGTGCATTTACTCCAGTTCACCCTGTTACAGCCAGGCATTTTATGTGGTGGGAATGACAGCTCCCCTCACCAATCGCCAAGACATCTAGCTACGGTGGAAAATTGCAGCGACTCGTGAGTTTTATTTTTAAAAGTTTTGCCTTCACGTGTGGGTCAAGTAGGACCCATTCCTCTGAAGAAGCACAGTGCATCTATTTACATAACAAAAGAGCTACTCACAGCATGGTCTCGAAAGGGATGCATCAGCCTGCAGCCACAAAGCCAGCTGGTGTAACCATCGCCACAACGCTGGTTCTAAGACTCAGTTGGTCGTCTCTGCGGGGTACTGAAGGCATGTTGCACTATATGGGATCCCCTACCTGGAGGTAAAGACTGGCCTAAGAGGCAGTTAGCTCGGTTGGCTGGTTTGCAATGTAGAGTGATACGTTTTTCTTTATTCATTCATGAGAAGAGGGCATCACTGGCTGGGCCCCCATTCATTGCCCATCCGTAATTCCCATAGAATTTTCCCATAGAATTCCTACAGTTTAGAAACAGGCCCTTCAGCCCAACAAGTCCACACTGAGATAGTGGGAACTGCAGATGTTGGACCACACCGACCCTTGGAGCATCCCACGCAGATCCATTCCCTTATAACCCACCTAAGCTACACATCCCTGAACACTATGGGCAATTTAGCAAAACCAATCTATCCTAAGCAGCACAGCTTTGGACTGGACTTAATTGCACAGAGGGCAGTTAAAGTCAAACCCATTGCTGTGGGTCTGGAGTCACATGTCGGCCACACCGGGTAAGGATGGCAGCTTCTGTCCATAAATTAGTGAACCAGTTGGATTTTTCCTGACAATCAATTTATAGTTATCATTAGCTCCTTAATTCCAGTTATTTTTAAAAATGAATTCAAATTCCTCCATCTGCCTTAGTTGGATTTGAGCCACGGTCTCCAGAACATTACCTGGGTCTCTGGATTAAGCTGTCCAACAATAATTTCATGATGCCATCATCACTCCATCTGGAATTGCAAATTGTGTAGGTTGGATTTCTGAGACTAACCAAAGTCCCTCAGTCTCAATCTTGCCCCTCACCTGAGGTTAAACCATCACCAGTCCACTCCCTCTCCCTTTCCCGTTCTCTCTCCTCTCTCCCCCTCTCTCCCTCCCTCTTCATCTCTCTAAGGAGAGAGAAATGGAGTTAAAGCTTCAGGTCTTTGCCAGACTTGAAATGTTGATTTTTGTTCCTCTCTCCACAGATGCTACTAGACCTGCTGAGTTTCTCCAACAGATATTTGACACATGTGTTAACCATTTACAGAGTGATGTTAAGACAAACACTTTCTGGCCTCTCTCCCCCCCTCTCCCTCTCTCTCTCTCTCCCCCCCTCTCCCTCTCTCCTTCTCTCTCTCCCCTCCCCCTCCCTCTCTCTCCCTCCCTCTCTCCCCCTCCCCCTCTCTCCCCCTCTCTCTCTCTCCCCCTCCCTCTCTCTCCCCCTCCCTCTCTCCCCCTCTCTCCCTCTCCCCCTCCCCCTCTCTCCCCCTCCCTCTCTCTCCCCCTCCCTCTCTCCCTCTCTCTCTCTCTCTCTAATGAGAGAGTGGCATTGTGGTGACTTTACCTTTTAAAGATTGTCAATGACATGTTTACACAGATGAGCAGTGGTGTTATCGCCCTCCACCCTGGCTGATGTATACCTGTCAATCAGGCCAGATGATTGAATCGTTCTCTCATTGATGTAGTGTGAGGAGCTTGTTGTAGCTTGCAGCTAACTTTCCAATTGTCACTTGAAGGAATTAGTTCAGAATGTAGCCAGGGCATTGTTCCTGTTTCCTGCACCCATTTGCTAACATTGCCTGTTGATAAATATGGTATTGTTAGCATAATGCACGACCATTGTCTAACTCTCCACTGACTTCATCCAGGGAACACAAAAGGGCTCCAATTCATTATCCAGCTACCGGAGACATTGATGCATACAGGGCCCTATTGTAATGTAGGCTGACAACTGCTGTCAGTGTTGTACAATGTCTTTATGTAGGCGTACAGCATTTAAACATGTAAACTAGGAGCAGGAGTAGGCCATTTGGCCTATTGAGCCTGGTCTGCCATTCAATATGACCAATGGCTGATCCGCAATGCCGTATTCCCAGATTCTCTTAATTCCAATAAACATCTTCAGTGTCAAGAAACCTAGCTATTTCTTTTCTAAATATATTCAGTGATTCAGCCTCCACAGATATAAGTGAAAGAGAGTAGCACAGGTCCTGAGTGACGTAATGCATCTTTAATTGATTTCAACCAGGCCTAGCCAGTGACCTGAGACCTTGACATTTTGATCTGAGCACCTGAAGATGAGGGAAACATCATCTCTGCATCCAGTTGGTCCCTCCCTGTCAAAGCTCTGCATAGTTCAAGAGACCCCCTCTTGTTTTCCTAATCTCCAGTGAATGCAGGCCCAGTTGACCCAACATCTCCTTGTAGGACAATCCTGCCATTCGAATGAATCAATCTACCGGCAACCTGATGAGTGCCTGCCTTAAAATAACAGGAAGTGGAAGTTGGTAAAAAGAAAACAAAATAGCACCGATGCTGGGAATTAAATAAAAACAGAAAATGCTGGAGAAACTCAGCCGGTCTGGCAGCATCTGTAGAGAGAGAAATGGAGTTAATGCTTCAGGTCTTTGTCAGACTTGAAATGTTGATTTTTGTTCCTCTCTCCATAGATGCTGCCAGACCTGCTGATATCTGACACATGTGTTAACCATTTACAGAGTGATGTTAAGACAAATACTTTCTGGCCTTAGTATAATTGGCTGGTTTGCAATGTAGAGTGATGCTAACAGTGTGGGTTCAATTCCTGCTCTGGCTGAGGTTACTATAAAGGACTGTCCTTGTCAACCTCTCACCTCACCGAGGCATGGTGACTCTCCGATTAAACCACCACCAGTCGTCTTCCTCTAATAAGAGAGCAGCCCTATGGTCTTATAAGGCTAGGGTAACTTCACCTTTTAGACACGGAACATATCGCCTTCCATGGTGCTGAGGTGTTGGCCTAGCGGTATTATTGCTGTTAATTACCAGGTAAGGATGGCAGTTTCCTCCCCTATAGGGCATTAGAGAATCAGATGGGTTTTAATTGTTAATCCAGAGTGAACATTCTTGGGACCTGGGTTCGAATCCTGACATGGCAGATGGTGGAATTTAAATTCAATAAAATGTCTGGAATAAGACCATGAATCTGTTGTCGATTGTTGGAAAAAACCCATCTCATTCTCTAATGCCGTATAGGGGAGGAAACTGCCATCCTTACCTGGTCTGGATTACATGTGACTCCATACCCACAGCAAAGTGGTTGACTCTTAACTGTCCTCTGGAAAATTAGGAGTGGGCAATAAATGCTGCCTAGCCAGTGATACCCTCGTCCTGTGAATGAATAAATGTGAAAAAAGGCAGAATTTACCTGTAAAAAACAGACTGCAGTGGCATGCTATGCAAATTGTGATATTCCACATGGATTCACATTCTGAATAATTATGTTTAATGTCAAAGTGACGTTAGCATTTACAGATGATTGTCCTTCATGGCAAAGTATTTGTAGGGCAGAAACAATAGCAATAATTGGTATCCATCTCTCCACTGAAACAATTCACAGAGATTGCTTTTGAGATTTGAATTCTCTGTGTTGTTCCCAATGGCTGCAACTTGCTCTTGTTTGTTTGGGGCATCTCAAGGTGTTTTTCCAAGGCTTCATCAGGAAAGAAAATTGAGATCAATAAATGTGGAGTTGGAAAAGCACAGCAGGTCAGAGAGCATTTGAGCAGCAGGAAAGTCAAAGTTTTGGGCCGAAACCTAGGGTTGACCTTCCTGTTCCTTGGATGCTCTCTGACTTGCTGTGCTTTTCCAGCTCCACATTTATTGACTCTAACTTCCAGCATCTGCAGCCCTTACTGCCTCCAAGAAAATTGAGATATCAGCTCATGTAGGAGGCACTTTAAATGTGGTGGACTAAAACTGGATTTAATATAGAATTTCAAATAACAAGTAGACAGGAATAGAGATGATTAGAATGTTTTAACAATGTAAGACATCATGCAAGCTTCTCCAATAAGAGCAGCTCCAAAGAACGTAAGAAATAGGAACAGGAGTGGGCCATCTGGCCCATTGAACCCACTCCGCCATTCAATATGATCATGTCTAATCTTTCTGTGGACTCATTGAGGAATTGTGTATTTAAGGAGATCAGGGATTCATATTTCATAGGCTGCTGCTTCATTAAATTGTTTTGTACAACCTCACGATAAATCACCACTGGCCTGGAGTCACCTCTCTACAGGCTGTTCCTGGACGGAATAGCAAAAAATACTTTCTTTCCTTTCTCTCGGTTACGTGTGTACAAACATGCTTCTGTTTTACATTGCTTATGTCACATTTTTTGGGTTTATAGACAATAGGTGCTGGAGTAGGCCATTCGGCCCTTCGAGCCAGCACCACCATTCATTATGATCATGGCTGATCATCCACAATCAGTATCCTGTTCCTGCCTTATCCCCATAAGCCTTGATTCCACTATCTTTAAGAGCTTTATCCATCTCTTTCTTGAAAGTATCCAGAGAGTTGGCCTCCACTGCCTTCTGGGGCAGAGCATTCCATATATCCACCACACTCTGGGTGAAGAAGTTTTTCCTCAACTCTGTTCTAAATGGCCTACCCCTTATTTTTAAACTGTGTCCTCTGGTTCTGGACTCACCCATCAGTGGAAACATGCTTCCTGCCTCCGGAGTGTCCAATCCCTTAATAATCTTATACATCTCAATCAGATCCCCTCTCATCCTTCTAAACTCAAGTGTATACAAGCCCAGTCGCTCCAATCTTTCAACATATGATAGTCCTGCCATTCCGGGAATTAGTTCCCGTTTGTGCTCCAGCAGGTTTCAGCCTGCCCTTGGGAGAAACTGGAAGTCAGTTGTGAAGCCCAACAGCAATATCTTTCAAACTCTTCCTCTTTCCTCTTGTTCTTCTTTCTTTTCCATTTCACTTGGGGTCTCCACAAGGTTGGCTGATATCTTTTCCCACCCCCTTCTGCCAGCCACCCATTCCTCTTCCAATCCCACTGCATTTATACCTCTCACCAGTGCATCATTCTCTCTAGCTTCAGGTTTCTGCTTCTCTTTCTCCCTGGCAATCCCAACTCCATCATCTGCCTCATCACATTTTCTCTTCTCCCTGCAGCAGATGACCACATCATTTCACTCTCTTTGCAGTTACTTTCTTTCGTTCTCCTGTAATCTTCACAGCTTTCTTTCATACACCCAGTCATTAGTCCTCTCTTGGTGTTGCCAAATTTTCTGCTCTACACCACAAGGCCGTTCTCATGACTGATGTAAAAACCGAATGAACTGCGGACGATGGAAATCAGAAACAAAAACAGAAATTGCTGGAAAAGCTCAGCAGGCCTGGCAGCCTCAGTAGAGAGAAATTAAAGTGAACGTTTCAGGTTGAGTGACCCTTCCTCTGAACTGTTCTGAGGAAGGGTCATTTGGCCAGAAACATTAACTCCGATTTCTCTCCACAGACGCTGCTAGACCTGCTCAGATTTTCTAGCAATTTCTGTTTTTGTTTCTGTTATATTTATGTAAATTGCGTTTATTTAAATTAACAATGCTTTTCTCTTTCACTGAAACAAATGGAGCATGTTCTGCACTACAGTCTTTCATTGGTTTTTCAGTGTCAGTGATTTCTTCTCCAGTTGGATTTTGACCCCACACTGACCCTGCAGTAATGCTGTTCTGATTGTACTGGCTGTTACATTTTTCATTTCCTGTTATCTTCAACCCCACGATGCTCTGTCACTAGTATACATTCCAATGCCCCAGGCTTTCAAATCCATTTCTTCATCCATCCTGTGGTTTCTGGGTGAGCTGCACATCAACTCACCACCACCTTCTCCTGGATAACTAGTGATGGGCAATAAAGCCAGAGACACGCATGGCTCAAGTCTGTTGCCAGTCCATTGGCCTGATTAGCCAGCCGCTCATATTGTATGGTGGATCAGACTCAATGAGCTGAATGGTCCGTTGGTTTTCCTATGAGTCACTAGTAACAATTTTAACAGTGAGTTGGAGAGGTGTTTGGTGAATAAACCAGGTGATGGACAAGCAATGTGCTGTACTTGCTGTTTCTGAACCGCAGTGTTGAAGAAATGGTGTGAAAAGCTCCAATCTAGTCATATGTTACAATGCCCCACTGACTCACTGTTGTTGCTGTAACATTCTCCCAGCATAGAAATAAAGAAAACAGGATTAGGCTATTCAGCCCTTCAAACCTGTTGATGGTCAGATGCCCAGTCTAAATCGTACAGACATGGAGAACCTAGCCAAGAGGCAGGGGCAAGTTACAGTGACTGGACAGAGGAGAAAACATTTGCAATTCATCTGATCCTCCTCAGTCCTTGTACTTACATAATCCTGTCTAACAGAATGATAGAGCCCTCACTTGCTTTATGCTGAGCTGTTTATAAAAGATTAGCAGCATGGATGACAAGAGCGTGCATATTCATTGGTAAGGACACTGCCTGTCCCCATGGGGTACCGATGATTAGACAGCGTCTAATGTACGGGAGAAGGGGAAAAAGGAAACATGAGACTAAGCTGAAAGCTTGAACTAGGAGCTCTTTGTGAAGTGGACGCTGGAAGCTTAGCACTCACCAAGGTGCAGAAAGATCCAACATTAAATACCCTGACAAACCCTGCATCAGCTGCAGAGAGGAATGGGCGACTGTAAATATTGAGGGCAGCTGGTCTGAGTTGGCACGTTGCTAAACTAAACAACTCCTTATTATCTGTCCTGAAAGACACTGTAAACACATTAGGCTGCAGAAAATGCGCTGCACACTTGTTATGACACTAGGCTGATTGATTAAGTGCTGGAGTTCTCTATAACTAGTGTCATTATCTCAGGATAATGGACAGCCTTTGGTTCCTGTGTGACTAATCTCCTGTGCTGTATATTAAATGCCACGCATTTAAACCTTCCTTAAATACTCCTCGGTAATCTCGGTGTTGTTCCTTATCATCTGTAGGATCTGAGCACAGCGATGTGCTTCCTGAGGCCTTCCCATCTTCACCAACAGAGCCACTGCCACGATTCCAGGTGGAGCCAGATGATGCCTATATTGTCAAGAACAAGCCAGTTGTAATGGCCTGCACAGCAACACCAGCCACACAGATCTACTTCAAGTGCAATGGGGAATGGGTGCATCAGAAGGACCATGTGACTGAGGAGAATGTGGATCAGATCACAGGTAAAACCCGTTCTCAGGTGCCCAGTGGAGATCCAACAAGGTTGTACATCCTGCTTGCAGAACTCACCATTGCTAATGCATAATCCTCATCATTGCCTCCACTGACATAGAGTTCCTCCCAGTTTCCAATTGTATGGGACTTGAAGGAACAGAGGGGTAGGCACCAGGTCCCCTAACTCCTTGCAAAAAACTCTCCCTGATCCCTTCGGATTCAACTACCATCTATGAGAGGATCCTGACAACATTTCAGGAATCTGCTGATGGGATTAAAGCCAAAACCAATAAGAGAAAATTTGTCCGCATTTTAAATGCCACAGTTAACCCCACTCCAGCATTCGATGTAATCATTGAACTCAGTGCTCCTCGTCCCACTCTCCAAATTGTTGAGATTTACTACAAACCTCTGAAGCAGAGGGGTTTGAACCCTGTTCTCCTGGCTCAGAGGTAGGAGTGATGCCACTACACTGGAAGAGATCCTGGCCAAAATGGGCCACTTGGGCCGAATGGCCTTTTTCTGTGCTGTCAGTTCCATTGAAACCCATTTGAAAGCTATAATGTTGATCATTAACACCTCAAAGATTATGGGCACTGAGGACACCAGTGCCCACTGCTGTTTGGAGGAAGAAGTGCTGGATAAGATGCTGACACTGGTGCTTTGGTCAGAGGGAGAGAGGTAACCTGATAGCAGAACAGTTGGAACTTTGTCAGAGGCACTCACCAGATTGAAAGTGTTGGCAGCACTACATTGTCCATTGTGCTGCACCTCTAGCTCCAGTTTTCCAAACCCTCCCCATCCCAAATTGTCACCAATCAGCCAGATGAAGCAGTCAGAATATTGGCAAAAGCACTTCAAAATGAATGAAAATTACAGCCTCCCTGTCCAACCCTGCAATGCGCCCAGATCTGCCATCCCCCACCACCACTGCACCTTATCACCTCTCATTACAAACACCGCGGTGAGTTTCAACAGACTTGACAGTGCAGACAGGGAGCTGTTAAGACAGAGACTAGAGTAGGGGACCCTGGCTGGTTTTTCTTTCTCTTGCCCAGGGGCATGGTATATCAAAGAAACATTTGCAGCACAGGCCATGTTTCATTTTGTATATATAGGTTTGAAAAGGTTGAAACACTGGAATGCAGAAAATGAACAGGAGACAGTTTAAACTGCTGCTAAATGCTAATGTCTGTTTATATTACAAGAAATACTCTTCAGACTTTGAACAGACCTATAATTATGCATTCGGCACACTGTCTCCATAATGTCTGTTTTTGCATGGTACTGGTAGCATTTGCTGCTGATAGCCATTGTTACACTATGTACATATGTTTTCTTTTTAGCTCTGCGTATTTATTTCCTGCTTGCTTAACAAGACAGATAAAATGTCTTTGTAAGTAGCACTTACTGGCTTCTGTGTTAATTATCTATCCCCATTCCAGAGTAACATTCAAGATGGGGAAAATGTCTGCTCTGTGTTTATGACTTTATGTTTAATACTGGCTATTGGATCACAGAATTTTAGAAGTTATTATGTGGAATAAGGCCATTCTGCCCATTGAATTCATTTTGGTGCCAATTCTTCAATGGCCCAACAGTAATTAGAATCCCTTCCCATAAAAATGAAATACATTGGATGCTGGGAATCTGTAATAAAAACGGAAAGTTGCAGAGGAAAGTCAGCAGGTCTGACAGCATCTGTGAAGAGAGAAAAACAGATTTTTCCTGTGGGTTTGTAAATATCGTGGTAATGTGCAAAATATTAAGAACTGAAGAACCAGGGGCAGGAGAAGGCATTCAGGCTATCGAACCTGCTCCTGCATTTGATACAATCATGGCTGATCTTATCTCAACCTCACCTCCACTTTCCAACTACTGTCCGTAACCTTTGAACCTGTTATGAATAAAAAGTCTTATCTATCCCCTTATCCAGTGTCCCGCCACCGACTACACTCTGAGGAAGTGACTTCCACAGATTCACGAACCTTTGGGAAAGTAAATTTCTTCCCATCTCTGTTTTAAATCTGCTACCCCTTATCCTAAAACTATGATCTTTCATCCTAGATGCCCCACAAAAGGAAACATCCTTTCTAAGTCCACTTTATCTATCCCCTTATGTGTCTTATTTACTTCAATCAGATCACCTCTCACTCTCCTAAACTCCAGAGTCTATCAGCCTAAACTGCTCAATTTCTGTTCAAAACCCTCATTTCTGGAATCAATCGTGTGAACCTCCTCTGAATTGCCTGCAACATAACTACACCTCTCTTCAGGTAAGGTGACCAAAATTATATGCCATGATCCAGGTCCGTTGCTTCAAACTGAGGAGTGTGATGAGTGATGGAGACATAAACTAATGAAGAGCTAATCAAGAAGCCTTGCCAGAAAGTTCTTCAGGAAGTCAATAGGTCCGGAGACAATGGGATGATTTAACAAATGTTCAAGTGGTATGATGGGGATGAAGGATAGAGTCTTTTTTAGATGTCATAATCATAGAGATGTCCAGCATGGAAACAGACCCGTTAGTCCAAATCGTCTATGCCAACCAGATATCCTAGATAAATCTAGTCCCGTTTGCCAGCATTTGGCTTTTCTCCCTCTAAACCCTTCCTATTTATATGCCCATCCAGATGTCTTTTAAATGTCGTTATTCTACCAGCCTCCACCACTTCCTCTCACAGCTCATTCCCCAACCCCACTTTATTCAGCCTCTCCCTGTAGCTCAAACCCTCCAAAACTGGCAACATCCTTGTAAATCTTTTCTGAACCCTTTCAAGTTTCACAACATCCTTCTTATAGCAAAGACGTCAGAACTGAATGTGTACCAAACACCTTCTTCACTGTCCTATCTATCTGCGACTCCACTTTGAAAGAACTATGAACCTGCACCCAGTGGTCTCTTAGTTCAGCAGTGGATGGATGTGTCTGTCATGTGAGCAGATTTCCTCTGGCTGACTTCTAGCATGAGGCTTCACAAAATTATGCAATGAAACAGCAAGGAAGGAGGCCATTTGACCCATTGTGCCTGTACTAGATCATTAATAAAACAATCAAATTAGCCCCACTTTCCCTTCTGCCCTTCAAATATTCCCCCTTATTTATTTATCCAATTTCCCTTTGAAACCTATTATTGAATGTGCCTCCTTTCGGATCGTGTACTCCAGGTAATAACAATGATTTATTGTCCAGAGCTGAAAGTTTAAACTTTGCAGGGAAGCAATTCTGTCATTAAAATATTGATTCCAAACTGCTGAAGAGAGTGACATTTTGTGGATCCTCTGTAATCTGTAATTGTTTCTAAATTTCTGTCCCTGGAGAGATTGGTGTGATATTCTGTATGGAACAAAAAGACCACAGGGCCATAAGACATAGGAGTGGAAGTAAGGCCATTTGGCCCAATGAGCCCATTCCACCATTTAAATCGTGGCTGATGGGCATTTCAACTCCACTTCAATAGGGTGGTCAAGAAGGCATATGGCATGCTTTCCTTCATTGGACGGGGCATTAAGTACAAGAATTGGCAGGTCATGTTGCAGTTGTATAGGACTTTGGTTCGGCCACATTTGGAGTACTGTGTACAGTTCTGGTCGCCACACTATCAAAAGGATGTGGATGCTTTGGAGAGGGTGCAGAGGAGGTTCACCAGGATGTTGCTTGGTATGGAGGGTGCTAGCTATGAAGAGAGGTTTAATAGACTAGGGTTATTTTCATTAGAAAGACAGAGATTGAGAGGGGTCCTGATTAAGGTCTCCAAAATCATGAGGGGTATAGACAGGGTGGATAGCAAGAAGCTTTTTCCCAGAGTGGGGGACTCAATTACTAGGGGTCATGAGTTCAAAGTGAGAGGAGGAAAGTTTAAGGGAGATATGCGTGGAAAGTTCTTTACACAGAGGGTGGTGGGCGCCTGGAACGCGTTGCCAGCGGAGGTGGTAGACACAGACACGTTAGCGTCTTTTAAGATATATTTGGACAGGTACATGGATGGGCGGGGAGCAAATGGACACAGAGCGTTAGAAAATATATGACAGGTTAGACAGACGATCCTGATTGGCACAGGCTTGGAGGGCCGAAGGGCCTGTTCCTGTGCTGTAGGTTTCTTTGTTTCTTTGTTTCCCTGCACTCTCCCCATAGCCCTTGATTCCTTGTGAGATCAAGAATTTATCGATCTCTGCCTTGAAGGCATCTAATGTCCTGGCCTCCACTGCACTCCAGGGCAATGAATTCCACAAGCCCACCATTCTCTGGCTAAAGAAATGTCTCCTCTTCCCGTTTTAAATTTACCCCCTCTAATTCTAAGGCTGTGCCCACGGGTCCTAGTCTCCCCACCTAATGGAAACAACTTCCCAGCATCTACCCTTCCTAAGCCATACATTATCTTGTAGGTTTCTATTAGATCTCCCCTCAACCTTCTAAACTCTAATGAACACAATCCCAGGATCCTTAGCCGTTCATCGTACGTTAAACCTACCGTTCCGGGGATCATCCGTGTGAATCTCCACTGGACACGCTTCAGCACCAGTATGTCCTTCCTGAGGTGTGGGGCCCAAAATTGGACACACTATTCTAAATGGGGCCTATCTAGAGCCTTATAAAGCCTCAGAAGCACATCACTGCTTTTATATTACAACCCTGTCGAGATGAACGACAACATTACATTCGCTTTCTTAATTACGGACTCTACCTGCAAGTTAACTTTTAGAGAATCCTGGACCAACACTCCCAGATCCCTTTGTACTTCTGCTTTACAAATTTTCTCACAGTTTAGAAAATAGTCCATGCCTGTATTCTTTTTTCCAAAGTGCAAAACCTCGCATTTGCTCATATTGAATTTCATCAGCCATTTCCTGGACCACTCTCCTAAACTGTCTAAATCTTTCTGCAGCCTCCCCACCTCCTCATTACTACCTGCCTGTCCACCTATCTTTGTATCATCGGCAAACTTCGCCAGAATGCCCCCAGTTCCTTCACTCAGATCATTAATATATAAAGGGAACAGCAGCAGCCCCAACATTGAACCCTGCGGGACACCACTTGTCACCGGTTGCCATTCCGAAAAAGAGCCTTTTATCCCAACTCTCTGCCTTCTGTCAGACAGCCAATCCTCAATCCAAGCCAGTAGCTTACCTCGAACATCATGGGCCTTCACCTTGCTCAGCAGCCTCCCTTGAGGCACCTTATCAAAGGCCTTTTGGAAGTCTAGATTGATAACATCTACTGGGTTTCCCTGGTCTAACCTACTTGTTACCTCTTCAAAGAATTCTAACAAGACAGAATTGTTCCAAAGATTTGAGCAATCCCAAGGACATAAGGAATAAAGTCAACAAGATTAGTGTGTTTGCAATCTATCCTCAGATTACAGACTCTGAAAGTGAATAATAGTGGAAGTCTTTTGAACTCTTGCATTGTATGTGAAAAAGAATCAAACCCTCAGAAGCAAAGGCTATTTAATTAGAGGACTGGAATTATTGTCTTTATGTTGTATACACACTGTGGGAGAAAGTAACACATTGGTTCAGTGGTTAGCACTGCTGCCTCACAGTGCCGGGGACTCCGGTTTGATTCCATCCTTGGATGAATGTCTGTGTGGAGTTTGCACATTCTCCCTGTGTCTGTGTGGGTTTCCTCCGGGTGCTCCAGTTTCCTCCCACAGTCCAAAGATGTGCAGATGAGGTGGATTGACCAAGCTAAATTGGCCTTAGTGTCTAGGGCTTTGTAGGCTAGGTGGGTTAGCGATAAGAAAATGCGCGGTTACAGGGAAAGGGTGGGTGGGATGCTCTTGGAGGGTCAGTGCCGACTTGATGGGCTGAATGGCCTGCTTCCACACAGTAGGGATTGTAACTAGCCTTTGTATTAGCACCTTTAATGTCACAAAACATTGCAAAGCATGTTTTACCACCCTCACTCAAAATGTAAAGCCAAGGCAAAGGCAGAGACATGAGAACAGCTGGCCAGTTGGTTACTCAAAGAAGAAGACTTCTAGCAGAGTTCTGAGGGAGGAGAATGCGGTGGAGAGGTTTAGGGAGGAAGTTAGCATGCGCATAAGATGATGATACGTTTGCAACAGATTGCTGCACGCTGCCTTTTCTTTATAGAATCAAGCAAAAGTGCACAGAAGACATTGCAGTGAATTTTGTAAAGAGATTTGTTTTCTCCTTTTATCCTCAACTTGAGGGGCTGGCACTTCACTCCCTGAATCCAAGGCTTGTTACCTGTGGCAGCACTGAACTGTAGAGACCGGATGTGTTAGTGTACATCTAAAATACATTAGAGACAATTGTTTTTAGGAAATGTATCCAGGTTACTCTGCTGAGTAAATAAAGAGTAAGTTATTCGATATGTCTGATGGCTTCTGTTGAAACTGTACACCAGAGGACTGATGTAATTTTTTAGCTGCCTACCCAGTCCCATTGTTAATTAATTTGTGATGCAGCTTGTGTTGGGTTTTGCACATGAATTTCTCAAAAGACATTCAGCAGGAAAAGAAATGGCAACAGACTGATTCCCCTGTCTCCAGTCTTGAGTTATGTCAGAATGCCTCAGTTGTCTAAACCAGAAGGTTATAGGTTCATGACCCCAGGTCAGGATTCAAGCACATAATTACAGGCAGTGCTGAGTATGGGCTGCATTATTGAGTTTACTGTCTCTCCGAGAACATGTCAAATCAGGGCTGTTTGTTGCTCCAAGAGTGTGTGAAGGTCCCACTGCACTGTTTCCAGAAGGGAAACATTCCCCAATGTTCAGGACTCCCCACCTATTCCTCACTTTAGCACCTGGCATCTCAGTGTTGTTGAAGGGTCTAGGCCCGAAACGTCAGCTTTTGTGCTCCTGAGATGCTGCTTGGCCTGCTGTGTTCGTCCAGCCTCACATTTTATTATCTCAGTGTTGTTGCTGGGATCTTACTGGGTGCCAGATGACCACTTTTGATTCTAAAGCAAAAGTTGCCACGTCTTGAGATGAGCTTCTAACCTCACATTTGCATCAGCAGTAAAGGTGGCTATTTCCATCGCTGTCATATCACACCCCTGCCCCGCCACCGTCCATCTGCTGCTGAAGCCCTCACTTGTGCCATTATTCACAAGACTTGACTATTCCATGATGCCTCTGGTTAGTTCTAAAAACCCTACAATACGGAGGCAGACCATTTGGCCCATCAAGTCAACACCAACCCTCCAAAGACCATCTCACCCAAACTCTCATCCCCTCCCCTATCTCTGGAATGCTTCATTTCCTATGGATAATCCACCGAGGTTGCATTCCCTGGATACTACTATCAATTTAGCATAGCCGATTCGCCTAACCTCACAAACTGAAGCACCCGAAGAAAACCCTCACAGATGTGGGGAGAATGTGCAAACTCCCATCTGAGAAGGTTGGCTCATGCAGCAAGATCCTCTGATAGTGCAGCATCCCCTTAATATAGAATCCCTACAGTGTGGAAACAGGCCATTCAGTCCATTAAGTCAACACCATCCCTCTGAAGAGAATTCCACCAAGACCCAGCCCTATTCCTGAAACCCCACATTGACCGTGGCTAATCTACTTAAATCTTACATCTCTGAACACTAGGGGGAAATTTAGCATGGCCAATCCACCCTAACCTGCAAATCTTTGGACTGTGGGAGGAAACTGGAGCAAACTTGCATGGGCACAGGGAGAATGTGCCAACTCCACTCAGTCACTTGAGGCTGGAATTGAACCCAGGTCCCTGGTGCTCTGAGGCAGCAGTGCTAACCACTGAGCCACCACACTATCCCTATTTTGCATGCTTTGTATTGTGGTTATCAAAATCTCTGCTGCCCATGACCTGGCTACTACTAAATCCTGCTCACCAATCATCCATCACCCTCTGTGCTTGCTGACACACATTGGCTTTCAGTTAAGCAAGATCTTAAATTAAAATTCTCATCCTCATTTTCAAATTCACCCATGACCTGGCTCCTCCTGACCTCTGCAGTCTCCTCCAGGTGCTCACTTTTCTGAGATGGCCACATTCTTCTCATTCTGCCTTCAGCAAGATAGCTGGCTTTAATTGCTTTGCAGTTGGTGGCCATACCTTCAGTTGCCAAAGTTCTCAAATTCACCCCCAAGCTATTCCATCTCGACCATTCTCTCCTCCTTTGAAATGCTCCTCAAAAGCCTCTAACTTTGACTCAGCTTTTGGTCACCTACCCTTGTGGCTCCCTATGTAGTTCGTTGTTAAATATTGCTTCAGTGTTCACTTGGGAGTTTGCAGCTGGTTTCTTTTTTCTGAAAAATGAACTCTCTTTGTTCTCCTGTCCTTTATAAATCTCTCAATGGCTTTTCTAGATCATGCTTTGTGTTGGTTAATGAATTCTCAGAGTACCTGTTTACTGAGAACACTAGACTGAATTTGAATGATATTTCAGAATGCCCTGTCCATAATAAAGCAAGAAGTTCAATTGACTCTTCCCACCCCACTGTCAAACATTTATCCAATTCTCTGTTTAAAGTTGTTATTAAATCAGCTTTTGCTGCTCTTTCACAGAGTGAGTTTGATGTCACAATATTTTGGGTTGTTCACCAGCCACGTTAATTTGAGACCTCTAATCACTGCTCTGTGTTCCTTGTAAAATGTGCTCTCTGTATTCAACATTTTCAATACATCAAATTTCTAAAATTAATTTTCATGGTTACTTCACCTGCTACAGGGCCTGTTTGGTATCTTCCAAAGTTGCTGGGCTGCACACTTGCACAGTTTAACATGAGCATTGTTGAGCATAAAATCATACAATACAGAATAGGCCCTTCGGCCCATTGAGTCTGTACTGCCAAAAATATGCCACCATCTATACCAGTCCCACTTCCCCACAGTAGGTCCATAACCTTCAACGTTATAACGCTTCATGCTTTCATCCAAGTGCTTTTTAAAGGTTTTGAGATTTCCTGTCTCAACTATTTGGCAGTACAGACTTGAAGGGCCGAATGGCCTCTTCTGTACTATGATACCCACCCAGGCAGTGCACTCCAACCCCCACCGACCTTTGGGTGAAAAGTGTTTTCCTCAAATCCCCTCAACACCTCCTGCCTTTCCCTTTAAAATTGTATGCCCTTGCTCTTGACCCTTCAACTCGGGGGAACAGCTGTTTCCTATCCATCTGTCCATGCCGCTCATAATGGTGTACATCTCCTGACTCCCCAGAGTCTGTCCACCATCTACAAGGCACAAGTCAGGAGTGTGATGGAATACTCCCCACTTGCCTGGATGGGTGTCACCTCAATGACATTCAAGAAGCTTGACACCATCCTGGACAAAGCAGCCCGCTTGATTGGCACTACCTGCACAAGCATTCGATCCCTCCACCACCGACACTCAGTAGTAGCAATGTGTGTGCTATCTGCAAGATGCACTGTAGAAATTCACCAAAGATCCTCAGACAGCACCTAACATATCCATGACCATTTCTATCTAGAAGGACAAGTGCAGCAGATGCATGGGAACACCAACACCTGCAAGTTCCCCTCCAAGTCACTCACCGTCCTGACTTGGAAATATATTGCCATTCCTTTGCTGTTGCTGGGTCACTATCCTGGAATTCCGTCCCTAATGGCATTGTGTGTCAGCCTACAGCAGGTGGACTGCAGCAGTTCAAGAAGGCAGCTCTCCACCACCTTCTCACGGGCAACCAGGGACAGGCAATAAATGCTGGCCAGTCAGCGATGCCCACATCCCACAGATAAATGAAAGAAAACCTGGTTCATGCATCAATGCAAATAATTCCCCCTTATTTTTTCTAACAGCTTGATGTTTGAGTGCTCATCTTTCTCTACTCTGCAAAGTAACACACCCTGGCTTCCCTGGTCTTCCTGCATAAGTCAAATCCTTCACTTCTTGTGTCCTCTTATGTTTTCCCTGAGATTTTGACATCCATCGTCAAATGTATATTCCAGAACTGGACACAATCTTCTAGCCAGGGTTCAGACAGTGAGGTCTTACAGACTCTAAATCAGACAGTGCTGAAGAAAGCCATTCAGCCCATTGAGCCTGCACTAGCTCTCTGATCATTTTATCGTGGGGCCTTTCTCCTGCCTTTTCCCCGTAGCTCTGACATTGTTGCTTTATAATGAATCACCTGAGTAACCATCCAGTAAGGTAAAAATCACAGAACATGCCTGCCTCACCCCAGCGCTCACTTTCTGGAGCATGTTTGTCGAAGCTCGGAGCAGGAGTAAGCCATTCGCCCTTGCTCTGCCATTAAACATGATCATGGTTGATTTTCTATCTCATTGCCATACTCCCTGCACCTCTTGATTGCTTTAATATCCCAAACATGATCTATCTCTTTCTTGAATATATTCCGCTATTTGGCCTCGACATACGGTGGAAGAGAATTCCACAGGGTCTCAAACTTATAAGTGAAGAAATGTTTTAACATCTCAGACCTAAATGGCCCACCCTTTATTCTGAGACTGTGTCCCCTGGTTCTAGACTCCTCCACTTGGGGAAATCTCCTCCCTATATCTAGTCTATCCAGTTCCGTTAGAATTGTTATACAATTCCATCAGGTCCCCTCTCTTCCTTCTGAACTCTTATAAATACAAGCCCACTCAAACTTATCTGTCCTCAGGACAATCCTGACAATATCAGTCCTGAGTGAACTGTGAAAACTTTCAACAACATAATTCTTCCTTTCTTCAAATACGCATTGTGTCAGCAAAGAGCAAGCCGATATGGATAGCCAAATGAAGTCATGATTGTAACTCATCCTGGCAGATATTTCCCGAATTCCTCATGTTGTGACACACTTCTGACTTGAACCTAGGCCTTCTGACTCAGAGGTAGGGAACCCTTCAACCCACTGAACCCATACTTGTCGTGTGAACAGGAGTCATCCAAGAGATCGAACCACATTCAAGTATAGCCATGTTGATGCGAGTTACTTATTTTTCCCTATAGAATATTGGAATCCATTAACTTTTCTATAAAATTCATTCATGAAATGTGAACATCACACTCAATGCCCATCCCTAATTACTCTGGAACTATTTTCAATTCCAATTTTATTCAATTCCAGCAAATACCTTAGTAAGGTTTGAACCACATCCCAGGGGAGTTAGACTGAGCCTGTAGTTTAATTTGCACCATAGCATTAACATGACACCACTATCATCCCCAGAACCTAAGCCTCTTTGGACAATATGATAATATATACAGACCCTATACATCTCACATGGTAGCAATTTTGAAATCGCAGTGCTTTTGTGATTCATAACCTGAAATTAATGGGCGCAATCCATTATCTGCAGTTCACTGACCATATACTAATTGAACATGTTCTTAAAAACAATTAGATTTTATGGCATTGAGTGGATATAGATCAGCCTTAGAATATGTATTCTTTCCTTTTTTTAAATCATTCATGGGACATGGGCATTGCTGACTGGACCAGCTTTTATTGTCCATCCCTCGTTGCCCCTTGGAGAGGCTGGTGGTGAACTCCTGCAGTTGTAGGTAAGCCTACAATGTCAGTACAGAGGGAGCTTGAGGATTTTGACCCAGCTACATTGAAGGAATGGTGATAAATTTCCAGGGCAGGATGGTGAGTGGCTTAAAAGGTACAAAAACCCCAGCCCTGATAAAATGTTGCATTTTCCAATTGCCAAGAAGTAATATCACAGGAAAGCTGCTCATGTTTAGAAGTGGTTGCTTGTTTATGTGTAAAACTGTTATAAACCTCTTTGTCAAAGCACGTGCTAGAGATTATGAGGCACGAACCCAAAAAGGATCAGAGTGGGTTTTTTTTTCCAGTGTTCTGACTAACATAATTCCTTCCACCATTGCTGCTAGAAACAGTTGGCAGTTTAGATCACTGTGCAGAGAATGGCTGGCACATCTGGCCTCCACATCGACGGATGAGGCATTTCAAATTGATATGTCAGTTTCTGAAGTGTTACGGCAAGTTTGTGAGCTGTGCGATGAGGAGATCAGAGAATAAACAGCTCAGTGAAGTCTGACTGGACTGTCAGGCTGGGTGATGGCACAGAAGTAGGATTGTAAGCGAGCAAGGTTTAGAAGTTAGAAAGCCAACCGTTGTCACATGGGAATGTATGGGCTGCCGCACTGTGGCACATCACAAGCCTTGGGCTCTGTGTAATCTTTCTTTTCCCTTGTGCAGGGCTGGTGGTTCGGGAAGTTCACATCGAGGTCTCTCGGCAGCAGGTGGAGGAGCTGTTTGGTTTAGAAGACTTCTGGTGTCAGTGCGTCGCTTGGAGTGCGTCAGGAACGACCAAGAGCAGGAGAGCATACGTCCGCATTGCCTGTGGGTATACCCTCATATTGCATTACACACCTCACCATCCTGGGTGGGCTCCTTGCCACAAACTGGAATTTATAGTGTTGCTTGGTACTGTCTGCGCAACGTTTGGAAATCATGGGCAATAAATGTCAGAGATGCCCACATCCCCTGAAAAAATAAATCACTTTTTCCTCTTTTCTCTCCCCCTGTTCTGACCCAATTTCTTATGAAGGGCAATACAATCACAGGAGGCATTCAGAACAAGCTAATATTCAGAGCGATCCTGGACCAATCTGAGCCCTTCCTCTGCTAACTCCAATCGTATCGCTCCTTGACACTTAACAACTGCTATTGAAGTAATCAGGAAGTGAGCTCCCATACTAAGGCCACTTGTTCTGTACTCTCCATTTGAGATGAACGCACTCAGTATTAACTGGATTTGAACTTGCAATGTCCCTCTGAAAGTGTCTCACTTCAGGAGTAGGTTAGACTTAGTTGATACTTGGATGGGTGACTTTGGGAAATACCAGGTGAGGTAAGCTTTTGTTTCCAGTGGAGAGGCAAATCTCATTATGCACTTGTGTTCTGCCACACAATGGAATGGCAGGCCATTCAGGGGGCTCTTCTCTCACACAATACCTTTTGAAATAACTCTTCAGGGGCTGGCATGCCCATCACCAATCACCCTTTAGTTACAAGTGCACAGCCTTTGACAATAGCACTGCTTCACATTGAGTCAGGCATTCAGCCCCTCAATATCCCTAACATTCACCCTTTTATGTCAGCCAGGGGTCCCTGATTGAACCAGATTAACACCCCCGATTAGGGAACCCATATTCTGTGAGGTCCAGCTGGCTGATCTAGTTACATTTACACTATGTCTTTCACCCAGAAGTTTTTTGTTCAAATCCCACCTGCTTCTACATTTGTTCTTTCAGGTTCTGTTTGCCATTGGATATTGCTTAACCAGTCAAACTGTTGCAAACAATAAATATCGCCAAATGAGACCATTTGGCCCAACCAGCTCCACTTGAGTTTGCTGTTATCTTTCTTCAGTTCAATCTCTCACTCTCTATTACCTACTCATTTGTTTGCCAGCCATGCATCTATCTGACTCACTTTAACCACTCTCCATGGTAGCAAGTTTGACATCCCCACTAATTGCTGAGTAAACAATGTCTCTTCTGAATTCCCTACTGGATTACTTTGTAACTAACTTGTGTTGATGATCCTTAGTTATGCTCTTTGCCAAAACAGGAACTAGCCAGGTCCTATTTTGATTAGGAACTATACAAGTGAATGATCTAAAACAATAAACTATCATCTTCTCCTGGAGCTGAATGTCAAAATGTGACACACCTTCATCTGAGCTCAATTTGCTGGTGTCCTTGGTTAGTAATAAGAGCTGAAATACGCCATTCTGCCCCTTAACCCTATTCCAGCATTCAATAAGCTAGTACGGTAGATCTATCTCAACTCCCATATGGCCCCCACCTCATCATTACCCCTTCCTACTCAAAAATCTATTGATTTATGCCTTTGTTTTACTTGACAACCGAATGTCCAGGGTTCTATAGGGTGAGAGATTGTTCTGTGATTCCATTGGAAACAATGAGACACAATAGGTTCTGGAAGTCAAAGTAAAATTTTGTCACAGAATCCCAGTTATAGTACAGATGGAGGCCATTTGGCCTATCATATCTGCACCAGCTCTCCAATGAGCATTACAATTTAGTGCCGTGCTCCTGCCTAGTCCGTCTACCCTTGCAAATGCTTTCTATTTAAATAATCATCTCATACCCTATTGAATGCCTCAGTTGGACCTGTCTACACCACACTCACAAGCAGTGCATTTCAGACAGTGTTGTGTTTGTCTGCAACAGTTGCTGATTTGACAGAGGGTGTAATCCCATTCACCCGGAACTCCTGAATTCGGCCTAATTCGGTTCTTGTCACCTCTTGGCTTAGAAACCAAGTAAGACCTTGTGGCCAGAATCAGATCACTGTAAAAGAGAAATAGTTGAGTTCTTAAGAGAAGGCATCGATGGCTAAATATTTCTTCAACTTCGATAATGAGGCTTCATGGGCAAGCGTGGAGCATGCTGGATTATTAGAGAAATTGTGAAATTAATTTCCCATTGTTTTTCTTAAACAAACCGAAAGATGTAGAATCAGGGTAAAAACCAGTCAGCTCCCAGCTGAGCCTGTTCCCCCAATTTAAAATTACTGATCCCACAGGTTTGGCCTGTAGCCTCCAGGAATTTGAGGTTAATCTCAAGGACACTGATGTGCACAACCCTGGAGAAAAATCACAGGGACATTAAAATACAATATTTCTTTGTCATTTTCGGCAAACATATCTCTCTGACTGATGTAAAAGCATTAGACAGTGGATTTTTTAAAAAAATAGGCTGTTTAGCTGACAGTCAATCACCATCTATCTGAGACTTCTTGCCTTTTCCAGTTGGTGTAGGCCTACAGTGTAGCACCAGGGTGCATGTATCAGTCAGGTACTTACTGAGGTGTGGGGGCAAGCCATGGGAGGGAGTACATTTAACCTCCATTCATAATCCCATCCGTTATTTCATTAGATAACTTCTGATTGACAACTGGATTCCATAGGCCTGTCATTGTCCCTTACTGCTTAATACCATTGGCTAACAAACATCTATCAACATCAGATGTACAATTGACAGTTTATCTCGGGTCAAATGTCATTTGCAGGAGAGTGTGCTAAAATTCGACTACCCTTTGTACAACCTCGGAACAAGAACAGGCCACTCTGCCCCTCAAGCCTGCTCTGCCATTCAGTACAATCATGGCCGATCCAATTTCAGTCTCGACTCTACATTCCCGCAAATCACACATCAATCTATCATTCTCCTTGGCCATTGAGAATCTATCTAGCCCTGTCTTAAAAAGATTTCAAAGATTTTATACCATTACCTTTTGAGACTGAATGACTGATTGGTTAATTGTTGTCACATCTATCGAGATACAGTGAAAAGTATTGTTCTGTGTGGGATACTGGCAGATTGTACCATATGAATTGCGTGAGGGCAGCAGAGCCAAGTGCAGAATAAAGTGTTACAGCTGCAGAGAGTGAGATCAGAATTCATATTTGAGAGGCCGTTCAAAGATCTGATAGCAGTGGGGAAGAAGCTGTTAAATTTGTTCATACATGTATTCAAACCTATATAGTTTTCTGCCCAACAGAGGGTGGAAAGACCCAAGTAGGAGGGGTCTTTGATTGTATTGGTCACTCTCCCGAGGCAGTGGGAAGAATAGATGGAGTCAATGGATGGAAGGCTGGTTTGTATGATAGGTTGGGCTGTGTTCACAGCTCTCTGTAGTTTCCTGTGGTCTTGGGAAGAGCAGTTGCCAAACTGCGCTGCGATGCGTCTGGATAGGATGCTTTCTGTGGTGCAGTGGAAGGGAATTCCAAAGACTCTCAACCATCTGAGAGAAGAAAAAGTACCCTCACCTCAGTCTTAAATGGCGATTCCTTATTCTTGGAACTTGGAATCCTAGCTCTAGATTCTGCCACACATGGAAGCATTCTTTCCAGATCCATCCGATCAAGTCTCCTCAGGAACTTTGTATGGAGAAGTATTTCTTAATTTTACTGTGGCAGGGGCTTGCTCTAATTGTGGTACCATGTCCCTACGTAGTAGCATTGGTTAGCAAGTGGACTCCTTTTATTCATCTATGGGATGTGGGCGAACATTTATTGACCATCTCTAATTGTTCAGAGGGCAGGTAAGAGTCAACCATATAGCTGTGGGTCTGGAGTCACATGTAGGCCAGACCAGGTAAGGATGGCAGTTTCCTTCCCTAAAAGACATTAGTGAACCAGATGTTTCTTTTTCTGACAATCAATGATGCCTTCATGGTTATTGTTAAACTCCTAATTCCAGACATTTTATTGCAATCAAATTCCACCATCTGCCATGACAGGATTTGAACCCAGATGCCCAGAATATTACCTGGGTGTCTGTATTGACAGTCTAATGACCGTGCCACTAAACCTCACTTAGCCAGAGGTGTGGTCATGGAAAGTACACCCATTAATGCTGATTGACAATAAGTAGTAAAGTTTTGTTTACATTTGTTGCTTGTCAATGAATCAGCACTCTCCTGTCATGCAGTGTGGTTTCCCCCTCGATCTGGTATTCTTGCAGAATGTCATATTGGCTGCAAGGTGACAAAATTTGATAGAACCTGTCTTTTCTTCGGTAATACTAATGACCAGTGGCTTCACCGTTGAACTAGCATAGGTTTCCACTGGGTAAATGTTAGTGAGCCACATCCCTTTCCCCAGACCACCTCCTTCAACTGCCTATATTTCACCTCAATAATCCAGTGCCTTCCTCTCTACCCTTCCATCCATTGTTTCCTGGATTCAATTCATTTCGAGATCTCCAAAATGAGGAGTTTTTCCAGCCAGTCTCTCTCTCCCTCCCTCATGTTCTGACTCGCTCTGTCTCACTCTCCAGTGCAGAAAAAATGTAGCAGCATCCCTGTAACAGAAATGGAATGAATACGGTATATAATGCTACGTAAGAGCAGAGATTAGAAATCTGCAGTTAATCTAATTTCAGGGTTCATTTGACAGTGATAAACCAAGCACAGTTCACTCATGCAGTTAGTGACATCAGCTGGACCCCTCAATCAGATTAGTGGTCAGTAATCAGTCCCAGGTGTCCCTTAGATACCAGATGACTCAGAGGAGCTCTTACAGTTCCAGCCCTCTGCTGCACACTTTGCTTTGCCACATCCATTTCAGAGCACTGACACAAATTGAAAACACTCAGCTCAAAGCCCACCAAAGGTTTCCTTTACAGAATCCAAGGCTCGCATGTTTAGCTGGTTTTTTTTCCCCAAGAGCTCAATTCCTGAATGGAGTGACACAAAGTTCTAAAATCTCTCTCAGGGACAAAAGGACGAGTCAGCTTTAAAAGCTCAATGCATTTCACTAGATCGAAGATGAACATTGAAAAAAAACATTCATAGAGCTCTTCACCTCTAGCGAATACTTTTAAAGCTATTTATCAAAATAATCTGGAGTGCTACTTAAACAGACAAATGTTTTGCATTTATATAATATTCCATCCCAGCTCAGAGCTGAGTGTGTTAACCTCAGCAAGAAGAGTTGCGTACCTCTGCGCTGGATTAGGTGAGGGTGGGTAGTGGGGGTTGTTGAAATAAGCAATGGGGCAAGGTGTTTGCAATAACTCCAAGGGGGCGAGTATTATATCACCAAGTCACCTGTTATATGTGCTCAGTACAAGGGCTCTGACCAGCCATCTCAGAGCCAGTACCTAGACTGAGGCGACTCTCTGAATCTCCTATTTATATCTTAACTCCCCCAGAGCAGCCTCCGTTTGTTTGAGTGCAGTGACTTAGTATCGGCACCAATGAGGAAAAACGGCATTCAATCTTTCCACCACCAGGAAAACACCCATGTAGCCAGTGAACCAGGAGCATGCAAAGCCTGGCAAAGATGATGCAAGTGAAGGAGGAGGGTCAGGATTAAATCAAAGTTGGAGGGTGAAATAAAGATCTCCATCCTCACCGTGGTGCTCAACCCCGCCGAAAGGCATTGAGAGCATTGGTGGGCAATCTCATCCCTAACAACCCCAATCAAGGATCTCATCATCAATGAGATCCTGCTGGCCCAAGTTCCAGTCATTACAGTGTTCCTACCCATTACGTCTTTCCAGAATATAGAGCTCTGCAAAGTTAGGTGTAAGGGTAAGGATCGGCCCAGCAGTAATGATACTTGTAATCTAGTAACCCACTGAGTTTTCCCAGGCACAGCGGGTGGCCACTTGGTTGAAGTTAGCGATACCCATCAATAGGCAGCAGCTGTTGGAAGGAGATTGTGTGCTTTCGGCTTTCCTTAACAGACTGATATCGAGCACTGTGCAAATGCATCACATAGCATGTAGGCCATTCAGCCCTTAAGGTCTATAGCTGGTGTTCACTTCCACATGAGTTTCCTCCCACCCAACTTGTCTTTTCCCCTACTTTTCCCCCTTTCCCCTTTATTCCGCTCTCCCTTTTGAAGCAAAAATGTTAATTTTTGCAGTTGTAGAGAGTGTAGAAGACAGACCGTGGGATACACAGCCGATTTCATTTTCAATTTTTTGTCTGAACAGTGTAGTTCACTGGGTAAATCTTAAAAGGGAGAGCCAACATTTAGAAGTTTGTGTTTCAAAACTGACTGTGATCAAAGGCACTGCTCCCTCTCTCTCTTCTCACCTCACTCTCACAGCACACTCCGATTCTCTGTCCTTTCAAGGGGAAATGTTTGAACTGATGTTATTAATGTGGTCGTTTCATGGTGGTTTCCCCCGAATCTGCCCAGGATTGCAGCGAGAGGAGCTGTTCACATGGTTTGAGCAGAAAGAGACTGCAATATTCTTGGTTTCCTCTGCTGTCTTTTTGCCAATATTCCCTCTTATCATAAATATCCTGAGATGTTAACTCCTTGGTGGAATGCAGTTGGATATCTCCACACAATGTTGCTGGGATATAGTTTTAGTGTAAATTCCATGCAAGTCATGAAGTCCTTGTATGTAACACCACTAAAGACAACTTGCTGTTTCCTAACCTTCAGCCAGTTTATTTGTACCCATTCCTTACACTGAATCCTCACAGCTTAGATTTTAAGTAACAGTCTTTCGTGTGCAACTTTGTCAAAACAAAAACTTCTGTAATTGGAGGTACAGCTCATTTGTAGACTCCCTATTTGGCTTATTGTCACTTCCTCAAACTCAGCAAACAGTTAGTCAAAGTACACCTTTCTCCATTGACGTTACCGTACAGAGAATCCCCGTGGTTCCACCTGATGTGCGATTTCACTGTTTAACTTGGGAGTGAAGACAGATTAAACAGGCCTGGAGTCTTTTGTCTCTGTCTTGTTGCCCCTTTTGACTGCAAATGCCATTTTAACCTCTAACCAATCCTCCCTGCTGTCGTCTGCTTGCCTCCTAATGACTGTTAGTGTTTTGCAAGTTGACCCTCTAGTCTTTTCAGCACTCTGGGATAAATATCATCTGTCCCAGGGGGTTTATCTGTTTTAAAATCGATCCACCTGTCTCAGATTTCCATCTCTTGTATAACAGCTCATTGATTATACTTTGCTAGAAGAGGGTATGGCTTCCCCTGTGAATACTTGAATAGAGAATTCATTTAGAATTTTTACCAGTTTCTGCTTGTCCTCAGTTAAAGACAATTTCTTTCTTTTCTGGTTTTCACCTTTGTCTGGCTACATATTTGCTTATTATGACTCACTGTTCTGTTCAATCTCTGCTGCTTTTCTCACCATCCTAACATTTCCAATCACCTTTTTAATGTGTTCCTGTAACTTCTTGCCTTTAACCTATTGCTCACACCATTCCTTTCCCTTTCAGGGATTGTAAGGGCTATTTTTCCCTCTTGTTATCTCAATTTTAAACAGTTTTCTGATCTGCTTATCATCCTGTGAGTCTGGTGTGAGCTTGTCATTTGGAGAGTGTATCTTAACCAGTGCTGCAAACTCAGCATAACATCTTTAAAGGTGATCCATTTATCTTTCACTGCTGCGAGGTTGAACAACATTTTCCAGTCTATTTACTTCAGTTGCTCCTTCCAGCATTGACGATAAATTCAAAACCATTAAAAAAAAGGTGGGATTCAAGTATAGGGGTAAATCCTACGAATCACATTCTGTAACATTGCACCACTCAAATAAAACAGGATCTGCTGTTGTAAGAGGGTAACTGTCGGGCTGCCAATTGATTGCCACTTCCTTAGTGTTAAAGGAATATCAAACAGCTGCATTTATTTCTGAGGAAGAGATATACTGGACTTGAAATATTAACTTTGCTTTCCCTCTCCACAGATGGTGCCAGAGCTTCTGAGTTTCTCCAGCTTTCTCTATGTTTGTTGCACTTACGTACCCCCTTTCGTGACTACTGCGGGCCAGTGAATTTGTTTGAAATGCAGTCGCTATTGTAATGTATGGCAGTCAAGTTTGCACAGAACACATTCCTTTACCCGCAGTGGGGGTCATAATTTAACTTTTTTTGTCATTTGCATTCAGGGTTAAATATTGGTGTGGACGCTGGAGAGAGCTCTTCTCTTCTTCTTTGAAAATATGCAGACCTTTTGCATCAACCAGAAGGCCTCAGTTTAATATCTCACACAAAAGATGATGCCTCGGACAGTGCAGCACTCCCTCCGTCCTGCACTGGTGTTTCAGCCAAAGTTCCTGTACTGAAGGTGTAACTTGGGCCTGAAACTGTGCAGCTCAGAAACCATTACAAACACTTAGGACACTTCAAGTTTACTGCATTGACTGAAAACAATTTGGGATGACCCTGCAATCATGGCAGGTGCTAAGTAAATGCAAGTCTTTCAATTCTTCATTCTTTCAGAACTACTTTTCTCTGACAGGTAGAAAACTTCAATGAACGTAAACAGTACAGGTCAGGAGCAGGCCCTTTGGCCCACTATGTCTGTGCTGACCATGGTGCCATTCTAAACTAATCCCATCTCCCTGTCACCTGCTCCATATCCCTCTATTTCCTGCCTGTTCATCTTTCTCTCCAAATGCTCTTAAACATTATTATCGTATCTGCTTTGAACAGCTCCATGTTCCAGGGACCTACCACCCTCTGTGTGTAAAATAACTTTGCCTCACATTTCCTTTCATCTTTCCCTCTCTCACTTTACACCTATGTCTCCTAGTATTTGACATTTCCACCCTGGGGAAAAAGACTGATTATCCACCCTATCCATGCCCCTCATAAATTTATTTCCTTCTATCAGGTTGCCCCTCAACCTCTGACGCTCTAGCAAAAACAATTCAAGTTTGTCCAACCTCTCCTTATAGCTAATATACTCCAAACCAGGCACCGTACCGGCAAACCTTTTCATATCCTTCCTATAGTATGGTGACTAGTAGTCCACATGATACACAGATAAGGCTTAACTAAGGTTTTATATATCCACAACATAACTGTCTACTTTTGTACTCAACCCCCCTACCGATGAAGGTAAGCATGCTGTATGCCTTCTTCACCACCTTATCCACTCATGTTGTACTTTCAGGGGGCCATGGACTGGCACCCCTTGATCCCTCTGTATATCAATAAAGGCCCTGCCATTTACTGCTAACTTTCTTCTTGAATTTGACCTATCAAAATGCATCACTTCACACTTGTCCAGATTAAATTCCATCTGCCCAACTTTCCAACTGACCTATATCCTGATGTATTGTTTGATAGCCCTCCTCACTATTCACAACTCCACCAATTTTCGTGCTGTCTGCTAGCATACTAATCAGGCCATGTACATTTACATTCAAATCATTTATATATGTTACAAACAAAGGAGGTCCCAGTACTGATCCTTGTAGAATAACCACTGGTCACGGATCTTCAGCCAGAAAACAAAAACCTCCAAAACTACCCTGTGCCTCCTCCCTTGTTTCCCTCAGTATCCTGGGTCAGGTGCCATCAGGCCCTGGGACATATATCCCTTAATGTTTTTCAAGATACCCAATACCACCTCCTCCTTAATATTAACATGTCCCTGGAATATCCACATGCCCCTCCCTAATCTTACCATCATCCATCTATTGATATACAGAGGGAATAAGTGGTGCCAGTCCATGGCCCCCTGAATGTGGCAACACAAATGGATAAGGTGGTAAAGAAGGCGTATGGCATGCTTATCTTCATCGGTTGGGGGATTGAGTACAGAAGTTGACAGTTATGTTGTAGATCTGTAAAACTTTAGTTAGGCCTTATTTGAGTATCATGCGCACTTCCTTGCTGAATACAGATAGAGTACTCATGATGGACCTCATCCACTTCCTCTAGCTCCATGCATCAACTCCCTCCTTTGCCCTGAAGTGGACCTACTTTTTCCTAACTTGCCTCTTGCTCCTAAAAAGTATAAAATGCCCCTCAATGGCCTTGACTGATTTCAGTTTCCTAAACCTTACGTAAGCTCCCTTTTTCTCTTTGACTCACCTTTCAATATCATATGTTGTACAAGATTCCATAATCTTGCCATCCTTGTCCTCGCAGGAACATGCCGGTCCCAAACTCTGATCAACTGGCCTTGAAAAGATTCCTATATGTCAGATGTGGATTTACCCTCAAACAGTTACGCCTCCCAGTGTAATTTCTCCAGTTCCTGCCCTCATACTGTTGTAATTATCCTTTATCCAATCGGGCACTTTCACCTGAAGACCAGTCTCACCCTGAACCAATACGATCTTAAAATGTAATGATTTATGATCAGTTGTTTAAACTCAACAATGTGCCTGTATTAGCAGCATTCACACTGAATTGATCAAGAGCATTGATGGACAAACTGAAGCATGACACCATTGCAAGTTGATCAGTGAGGCCGAGATGTCACTTGTAAGACAGAGTTACCCTCTGTGCACCTCAAACAAAGCTCCTGGAGCCAGGCACGTTGCTGACACAATATAGACTCTGGGCAATAATAAGGGGAAACCTTGGTTGCATGATAATTATTTTAGTTGTTTTGTCAGAAGCTGTGGTATAGCACACATTCACCTGTGACTTCTTCTTGTTCTGTCCAGACCTAAGGAAGAACTTTGAGCAGGAACCACTGGGAACAGACGTATCCCTGGAGCATGAGGTTCTATTGCAGTGTCGTCCTCCAGAAGGAGTCCCACCAGCAGAGGTAAAGTGTATTGCCGTAGATCCAGGACCATCCCCTGATTGTCGTTCTGGTCCAGTCCTTTTTCAGTAACTGTGGATTTGTGCAGTTTAATCTGCATCTGATGAAATAAATAGACATGAGAGAAAGGGCATAAACACTCATGAGGATGATGCGAGGATGAATTGATGTACCAACTAGGAAACACATTGAAGAGGCTGGATAATATCGTGTGGAGCTAGAGGAATATAGCAGGTCAGGCAGCATCAGAGGAGCAGAAACTTAGGTGTCCAGACTCGTAACGTCAACTTCCCTGCTCTGCTGATGCTGTCTAGCCTGCTGTGTTCCTCTAGCTCCTCACTGTGTTGTCTCTGGCTCCAGCATCTGCAGTTCTTACTTTCTCTCAAATGGCTGGATATCTTGTCTCAGAACATAGACACATACAGATAGAGAATATAGGAGCAGGAGTAAACCTTCATGTCCGCTCCACCATTATGGCCCAATACATTTCCCTAATTCTGCTTTCTCCCCATAGCCTTTAATCCCTTTGATCCAAAGAACTATATCTACATCTTTCCTGAAAGTCTTCAATGCCTTGGTCTCAGTAGTTTCCTATGGCAGAGAACTCCACTGGTTCAGTATTCTCTGGGTGACAAAACTCCTCTTCGTCTCTGTCCTAAAAGACCGACCCCTTATTCTTTTGAAATTACAAGCCCAGGGAGGGCAATACTCCTTCAATTTTACTTTCCCAGTAGACAGATCTTCTGAAGTCCATGCACAACATTGATGTCTGAAACCAGAAGTCAACAAGTCAGAAGTCCAACCAGCATTTATGGAACCTCGGGGGCATTTTAGAGGGAGCATTGTGGGGGAGGATAGTTTGACTTGGTCAAGGTTGTGAAAAGGTTTGATGAGATATATGTCGAGCAAATGCTGCCAATTGTGAGCGAGTGAAAAATTAGTGGGTCATTACTAAGTCAGTCGCTGAAACCTCAGGATAATTCAGAGAGATAGTTCCTGACCCATAGACTGATGGGAATTTGTAACTTGCTGCAACATTAGGTGGTAAAGATAACAGAATGGATGCATTGAAGGGGAAACTGGATATTGACATGTGGGAGACAGGAATAGAAAGATATTGCAGGTGGGTTGTGGGTTACAATGAAGGAGAGTGGAGTGAGGTTTACATGGAGCTTAAACACAGCTTAGAAAGAACTCAGTCATAATCCCAAATCACTGGACAAATATCTGAATGGTGTTTGACCCTGGACACAAGCAGTGAACTGCCAAGCGTTCCCCACTGATTTTATTTTAATGCCCATGTTAAATTGAGACCCAGATGCCAGGAAAGAGAGCTTACTGTTGCTAGTGCACACACGTTTATGAAAGGTTTGTTTCAAGAGGTTGATCCATTCAGAATGAGCAGGTTCCCAAATCCAGACCTGAATGGTGTCTCTCGCTTTAACACTTCCAAGAGCAAAAATGATGGGAAAAGAATTCAGAGCTCCATTTTCTTGTGTGATTGCTCAGAAATAGAGGAATTGTTTGAGGTCACATTAGACACGGCACATTTATTTCTGAGTAAATGGCCAGTTTCACCTCCATCACCGCGTGACCTGCCTTGCACCTTCCCCTGCAAAACCCTGTATCAAAATGCGAGCCTGTCTCCAAAAGGATATCTTTAGTTTCAGGCCGATGCTTGTCATAAGATGCCCTAGGAGAGCTTTACTTCGCTTTTGTCAATTACTAGGCATAACAAGGTTCCTGAAAGTGGCATTTAACATAAAAAGCTGTACATGCTGCTGTTGCATAGATCCGTTTTGGTGTGTTACAAGATCTGAGCTGACTTGCACTGAACGAGGCTATTGACAAATCATTCAAAGTATTTATTCTTTAACCTGCCCCATTACTGTTAAATATTTCTCAACTGCTTCCTAGCCCAGCCTTGCAGACATTGCTAGGTTAGAATGTCAAGGCGCAGTATCATTCAAAAGATAAATTCCGAAGAGACAAGACCTTTATGCATGAGAAAGAATATGTTGAATGGGTCCAGTTTTATTATCGCACATTTTAATAAGAGTCAATGTAGCGAGAGAAGATTAAAGGGGATAAAAACCTTCGAGGTCAGGGCGATTAATCCGTGAACACTTGTAACTTTGTGAAAAGAAACAAATTAATTAGAAATGCATTAAACCTAATGAAAATAAAATTCTGCTTACTGAGCTTCCTTCTCTGTCTCTGGATTCAGTGATTGCTTGCCCTTCATAGATTAAGTTGCATGCTTTGCTGAATTTCCCTGGGAGCTGTTGAACAGACAACCCAGCAGTGAGTATTATTTAGTAATCACACCCCTGAAATGATATCTTTAAATCTTATGGAGTAAATAACACTGGGAGGAGAAATAGCAGAGAAACGGCGATTGAGGTGAACCTGTGAGGTTGTTTGACAACATTGTCACTGTATCTAAGCGAAACCTGCCCTCTGATTGTTGTAATTGGGGGAGTTACTGATTTGCCTTGAGGTTTTGTTAAAGAATGCACAGAGACCATTCCATCAGGTCTGCACCGACCCTCTGAAAAGCATCCTACCCAGACTCACTCCACCTCCCTATCCTGGTACCCACAGATTAACCATTGCTCATCCCCCAGCCTTCACAATTCTGGACACTATGGGGCAGTTGAGCACAGCCAATCCTGCACACCCTTGGACAGTGGGAGGAAACCGGAGCACCCGGAGGAAAGCCATGCAGACACGGGGAAAATATGAGGTCTCAACACAGACAAGTCACCCAGGAAGAGTGGAATCAAACCCAGGTCTCTGGCGCTTTGAGGGGACAGTGCTAACCACTGAGCCACCGTGCCATAACCTGTGTGCCATTATACTTCACTGATTATCAAGAACATAGAAGGAAGAAATAACAATGCATTTCCTGATGTGTTTCTCTTACCTTGAGGAGTCTTAAGCCAAGAGCTGTCAGAAAGTCACCCAAGGCTGGAATCAAACCTGGGTCCATGCTGCTGTGAGGCAGCAGTATGAAACACTGTGCCAACCCTCCAAGCGAATGCTAACATGCGTAAGGATTTCTTCATCTTGAGAGTCCTGGTTGCATTTGAAACTTTCAGAGTTTGTTTCTCTGTGTCCCTCCCTCTTATCTGTCCTTTTGAAAATCAGGGCAACATCTGAGAGTCGATCAATCACACATTCTCTGTGCAGCACAGAGTGGTCGCTTGTGATCCAGTTGAATGGTGGATCACATTTGAAGGACTGAGTGAATTATGCCCCTCCCTATCTTCCATATTTCTGTAGACGTCACAGGATATGGGGATAGTGGAGGGAAATGCAATTGAAGTAGAGGCTTAGCCACAATCTAGTTTTGAAGGCCCGAATGGCGTATTCCCATGGGTGAAAATATATTTTCATCTGTCTCTTCTTACCTGGGAGCTTTTAGGATACAACTCAGCCAAGTTCATTTGTGAATTTGTAGGTTTTGGCTGTATCCATAAGTTGCTTCATCAGTTTTATATGATTAACAATATAATTGATAACAGTGCTATCGGTATCAGGGACAATGGCTCCTAGAGATGCTGCCATTCATTTCCACTCCCTCCTTACCTTATGCAGGTGGAATGGCTTAAAAACGATGAAGTTATCAATCCAGTCCAAGATTCGAACTTCCTCCTCACCATCGACCACAACCTGATCATCAAACAGGCCCGCCTCTCTGATACGGCAAACTATACATGCGTAGCCAAGAACATAGTGGCAAAGAGGCGTAGCACCACGGCCACTGTGGTGGTATACGGTAAGCAAGGGGACTTTTGGCTACAAAATGGACCTGGAGAAACTGTTTCTGCCAGTAACACCTGAGGGCACAGCCTCAGAGTTAAGGCACTGAGGAGGAATTTCTTCAGCCAGAGGGTGGTGACTCTGTGGATCTCATTGCCACAGAGGGCTGTGGGGATAAGTCATCGAATATCTTTTAAGACCAAAATAGATAGGATTGTGATTATTAAAGGGGGAATCAAGGGTTATGGGGAGAAGGCAGGAGAACGGGTTTGAGAAATATATCAGTCATGATTGAATGGTAGAGCAGACTGAATGGGCCAAATTGCCTAATTCTGCTCCTTAACGTTTTAATGGCCTCTCAAAAGCTGCTCCATCCACCGTGCTGTCTCTGAATGCACAACTATTTTCATTGTTTGTTGTAACAAAATGCGCATGAAAATAAATAAATCAAATCAAATCATCCAACAACTGTTTTATGCTCTTCAATAGGGAAAGTGTTGGGGGTGGGGGGGCGCTCCATCGCCCTTTTCCAATGCTTGGGCCAAATATTTCAGGTGAACAATGAGCTGGGTTAACCACATCCAGCATTATTGTGGGGAAAGCCATATATTTATTAATTCAATGAAATGGGGTGGTACTGGGGCTTAGTGGTTATGCTACTGCCTCACAGTGGCAGGGACTCAGGTTCAATTCCACCCTCAGGTGACAGTCTGGAGTCTGCACGTTCTCCCTGTGTCTGTGTGGGTTTCTTTATAGCACTCTAGTTTCCTTCTACAATCCAAAGATGTGCAGGCTAGGTGGGTTAGCCATGGGGGATGCAGGGATAGGCCAGGAGGTTGGGTCTGGGTGGGATCCTGTTTGGATGGTTGGTGTGCACCCAATGGGCTGAATGGCCGGCTTCCACCCTGTAGGGGTTCTGTGAAATGTGAACTTGGCTTTTTGACCTGTTTCATATAGTTTTAACATCAGAACTGTGTCAGTCCCAAGAGTCCTGCAAAAATTCCATGCCACTGATCACTGTTGGGCTATAAGTAACCCCTTGCCCATTGAGGAGGGGGAAGTTTTACAGGAATGGAAGACAACAGTAGAAATGTCTGATTTTACACTGTCTGCTGTTCTAATGCAAAATAAGACAACATTACCTTTAAAACTGGGCACAACGAGATTCCATTAAAATGTTGTTACTGTAATTTCACACCCAGCAATTCCCAGGCTTACAGTTTAATGGTGCCAGTATAATTTTACCTCGTTCCTTCACAGTGCTTAACCTGTGGTGCCGATTCCATTTGGATGTTTTTATCTGCAGTTTTTTTATGACAAATTTAAAGATCTGTACCTCGTCTGTGTGGTGGAGACCAGGGCTGGGGGAATGTGGAGTGAAGTGGGTGTTTAATGACATGATGGAAATGGGGGCGGTGCAGCAGATTTCAACGCGTACAGTCAGACTTGATGAAAATCAGAGGTGAAGGTGGGCCAGCGGTTTGGGGTTTCAGGAGACGATTTGGAGGGGAGTAAAACTGGGGATTATCCCTGCTCTCAAGAAAGAGCCAGAAGCTGCAGGTTTTGCACCATTGTGAGTGTGATAGGCACAGAATAAGCATAAATACGAGGTGGTTAGTAATCAAATGAATGAAGAAATAGTTAGAAATATCCATTTGTAGGGAGTGGTTAGAATGTGGAACTTGCTACCATAGGAATCCTACATGGTTAATGGCTTGGCTGCTCTAATAGGATGAGAACATGAGAAAAAAAGGAATAGAAAGATTTCATTAAAGGTTAAGGTGAGTTGGGTGGAACGAGGGGAGTCTCACGTGGTGTTTAAACACCCGACAGAGCCGTTGGCCTGGATTGCCCGTCTCTCTGTCTCTCTCTCTCTCATAAATTCTATGCAAAATGTGGCCTTACAAATATTTGCAGATTGATCATTGATCATGGGAAATGCCAGGGTTGAATCAATGACAGACCTTCTGTTTCTGAGCCACCGACACCATCCAGTTGATCCCTGACTCAGAGCTGATTCGGTTCCCCTGAAAAGGCCAAGTACATTGTATGTGCAGCCCATACACCAGTCTGTGTGGTAGGTTTGCTGCTAACGTCCTCGTTGAGTAGAGAGATGCACAGAACCTGCTTGATCTAGCGTGGCAGAAGAAAATCACTTACCACTCCAACTAGAACAGAATCTTGGATTGAACAAGATGTGGCTTGTTGCATATTAACAGCAAGCTTCAAGTCACAGTGATGTAGCAGCTAATGTCACTGAGATTGAGGAAGTCCTTAGCTCTCTCCAGGATCCTAAGCCATTGTTCCGACTAGTCCAAACGATGTGGTCAATTTTGGTGCTGGCTTAACTCAGTATTAACTCTTTCAGACCCATATATAACGTGTGGATGTTAGTAACTCTCACTGTCCCAGTAGACAGATATTGAGGCTTTGGAGAGAAAGATCGGGTAGCTAGAAACTATTTCTGAGTCAATTATTTTGAGAGTATGAAGTGGTGGTGTCGTGTTGATGTCACCAGTAATTAAGTAAACCCAGGCTAGCTTTTTTCATTTCCTGGGAATTAGGTTCAAGTCTCAATGAGACAGATGGTGAAATTTGAAAATCTCAGCTGGCCTGGCAGCAACTGTGGAGAGAAATCAGTGTTAACGTTTCAGGTCCGCTGACCACTCTTCAGAACCGTAACATTAACTCGGCTTTCTCTCCCCAGATGCCATCAGACATGCTGAGTTCCTCCAGCAATTTCTGTTTTTGATTCTGATTTCCAGCACCTGCAGTTCTTTCATGCTACAGGAAGGATGTTGTTAAACTTTAAAGGGTTCAGAAGAGATTTACAAGGGTGTTCCCGGGGTTGGAGGGTTTGAGCTGAAGGGAGGGGCTGAATAGCTGGTGTTATTTTCCCTGGAGCCTCGGAGGCTGAGGGGTGACCTTATAGAGATTTATAAAATCATGAGGGGCATGGACAGGGTGAATAGCCAAGGTCTTTTTCCCAGGGTGGGGGAGTCCAAAACTCGAGGGCATAGGTTTAAGGTGACAGAGGAAAGATTTGAAAGGGACCTAAGGGACACTTTTCCATACAGAGAGTGGTGCGTGCATGGAATGGGCTGCCAGACAAAGTGGTGGAGGTTGGCACAATCACAACATTTAAGAGGCATTTGGATGGGTGTATGAATAGGAAGGGTTTAGAGGGATATGGGCCAAATGCTGGCAAATGGGACTAGATTAATTTAGGATATCTGGTCATCACAGTTGAGTTGAGTGAATGGCCTGTTTCCACACTGTGCAATACCCTCATTTATTATGATTTGGGAAGCTTTGAACAAGAGGCGAACGCGGTGACATTACAGGTGGGTCATTCCAGAGTGATGTCAGGGAAGAGTCTGCTCCCAAATTCAGGAACGTCCTCCTTCAAAAAGTCACTGTTGTTGAGCATCGACTGGAGATTTGGAAACAGAGACAGGTAAGTATCTTTGCTAAGCAAAGGGTAATTGCAGGATGCAGGAGCAAGGTGGGAGTTCTTCTTCCAGTCAACCACAAAGAAGCTAAATTGCTGAGAAGAGAAAAGTGTTGAATGGCCTCATCCTCTCTAAAACTCCTACATCGAAGATGACGCTTCAATAATAATGACCTTGGCCGGAGGTTTATTTTAAGAAGTATCATTTTGCGATGGAGGTTTGCACTTGTTTGTTGTTGAATGGTTCAAGTTGAAAGTGGAGGTAGCTGAGCAGCGAATTCGAACGGCTTCTGGAAACATTGTGTCGGTGGATTTATATAATTAATTTCAGATTTGGGATGAGGGAGCTGTTACCCATCAACATTTCTCACTGACAACTATTTCTTGGCGTGATTTTTCTCTCGCCTTTCCCTCCCACTGCAGTGAACGGCGGCTGGTCAACCTGGACAGAATGGTCTTCATGCAATACGCGCTGCGGCCGGGGCTGGCAGAAACGGACGAGGACATGCACCAACCCGGCACCACTCAACGGCGGGGCCTTCTGCGAAGGTCAAACCTTTCAGAAGATTGGCTGCACCACCATGTGCCCAGGTGAGCAGATAGGAGGAACGCGGTGTGCCACAGGCCTGACGCTGCTCGCTATAAATAAAAACAGCTTGTTAAAACATTTCAGAGATAGTAGGAACTGCAGATGCTGGAGAATCTGAGATAACAAGGTGTAGAGCTGGATGAACACAGCAGGCCAAGCAGCATCTCAGGAGCAGGAGGGCTGATGTTTCGGGCCTAGACCCTTCTTCAGAAGGCTGACTCTCAACTTTCCTCTGAAATGGCCCCTTTTTCTGAAGAAGGGTCTAGGCCTGAAACGTCAGCCTTCCTGCTCCTCTGATGCTGCTTGGCCTGCTGTGTTCATCCAGCTCTACACCTTGTTACCTCTTGTTAAAACATTAAATGGTTTTAGGGAGGAGTTACTTACAGTTCTTCGGGGTAAAGGGGACGGGGCGAAAGCAGGAACTGTGGATTGAGTTGGATGAAAAGTTCTGAGAAAGAGTCACTTGTCCTGAAACATTAACCCTGACTTCCCTACCACGGTGCTACCAGACCTGCTGAGCTTTCCCAGCAACTTGTGTTTTTGTTACTGAGTTGGAAGATCATCCGTGATCATATTCAATGGCCCACCCTTCCCCTTTATGCAATATAATAGCCATATTCAAAAATGGTCCTTCACGAGATATTGGCTTTGCTGGTAAAGATATCATTTACTAAAGATGCCATCCGTAATTCCCCTGGGAAGGTAGTACTCAGCTGCCTTTTTGAACTGTTACTGTCCATGTGGCATGGGTACATCCACAGAGATACTGGTAGGTGTTAAGGTTTGGGAAGGTGATGTCTGAGGAGACTTGGCAGATTGCGGCAATGCATCTTGTAGATGGTACAGCTTGCTGCTACTGAGGGTGAGTGGTAGAGGGAGTGGATGTTGTAGATGGTGAGTGGGTGGCCATCCAGTGGGCTGCTTTGTACTGAATGGTGCCAAACACTTGGTTCACCCATCCAGGCAAGTAGGGAGTATTCCATCATTTTCCTGACTCGGGGGAGGATGGACAGGTTTCGGGGAGACACAACGTAAGTGAATTGCTGGGGAATTTTGGATTCTGACACAAAATGGAAGGGTGAGGGCTTTGTGAAGGGAAATTGGAAGAGTTGGATGAAGAAGAGTGGCAGGCTACAAAATTGTTGGACTCACCATCCTCAGAACTGCTATTATGGCCTGAGGATGGGTATGGTTGATAATAAGGTGTGGAGCTGGATGAACACAGCAGGCCAAGCAGCATCTCAGGAGCACAAAAGCTGATGTTTCGGGCCTAGACCCTTCATCAGAGAGGGGGATGGGGAGAGGGAACTGGAATAAATAGGGAGAGAGGGGGAGGCGGACCGAAGATGGAGAGTAAACAAGATAGGTAGAGAGGAGAGGTGAGGAGGTAGGGAGGGGATAGGTCAGTCCAGGGAAGATGAACAGGTCAAGGAGGCGGGATGAGGTGGAAGGTAGGAAATGGAGGTGCGGCTTGAGATGGGAGGAAGGGATGGGTGAGAGGAAGAACAGGTTAGGGAAGCAGAGACAGGCTGGGCTGGTTTTGTGATGCAATGGGGGGAGGGGACGAGCTGGGCTGGTTTTGTGATGCAGTGGGGGGAGGGGAGATTCATATTCCCCTTGGGAACCCTGCAGCCCAATGGTATCGATGTGGACTTCACCAGCTTCAAAATCTCCCCTTCCCCCACTGCATCCCAAAACCAGCCCAGTTTGTCCCCTCCCCCCACTGCATCACAAAACCAGCCCAACTCGTCCCCTCCACCCATGGCATCCCAAAACCAGCCCAGCCTGTCTCTGCTTCCCTGACCTGTTCTTCCTGACACCCATCCCTTCCTCCCACCTCAAGCCGCACCTCCATTTCCTACCTTCCACCTCATCCCGCCTTCTTGACCTGTCTGTCTTCCCTGGGCTGACCTATCCCCTTCCTACCTCCCCACCTAAATTGTCCTCTCCACCTATCTTGTTTACTCTCCATCTTCGGTCTGCCTCCCCCCTCTCCCTATTTATTCCAGAACCCTCACCCCACTCCCTCTCTGATGAAGGGTCTAGGCCCGAAACATCAGCTTTTATGCTCCTGAGATGCTGCTTGGCCACAATTCCGCCATCTACAATCCGACCCCACCACCCAAGACATTTTTCCATCCCCACCCCTGTCTGCTTTCCGGAGAGACCACTCTCTCCGTGACTCCCTTGTTCGCTCCACACTGCCCTCCCACCCCACCACACCCGGCACCTTCCCCTGCAACCGCAGGAAATGCTACACTTGCCCCCACACCTCCTCCCCCACCCCTATCCCAGGCCCCAAGATGACTTTCTACATTAAGCAGAGGTTCACCTGCACATCTGCCAATGTGGTATACTACATCCACTGTACCCGGTGTGGCTTCCTCTACATTGGGGAAACCAAGCGGAGGCTTGGGGACCGCTTTGCAGAACACCTCCGCTCGGTTCGCAATAAACAACTGCACCTCCCAGTCGCAAACCATTTCCACTCCCCCTCCCATTCCTTAGATGACATGTCCATCATGGGCCTCCTGCAGTGCCACAATGATGCCACCCGAAGGTTGCAGGAACAGCAACTCATATTCCGCTTGGGAACCCTGCAGCCCAATGGTATCAATGTGGACTTCACCAGCTTCAAAATCTCCCCTTCCCCCACCGCATCCCTAAACCAGCCCAGTTCGTCCCCTCCCCCCACTGCACCACACAACCAGCCCAGCTCTTCCCCTCTACCCACTGCATCCCAAAACCAGTCCAACCTGACTCTGCCTCCCTAATCTGTTCTTCCTCTCACCCATCCCTTCCTCCCACCCCAAGCTGCACCTCCATCTCCTACCTACTAACCTCATCCCACCTCCTTGACCTGTCCGTCTTCCCTGGACTGACCTGTCCCCTCCCTACCTCCCCACCTATACTCTCCTCTCCACCTATCTTCTTTTCTCTCCATCTTCGGTCCGCCTCCCCCTCTCTCCCTATTTATTCCAGTTCCCTCCCCCCATCCCCCTCTCTGATGAAGGGTCTAGGCCCGAAACGTCAGCTTTTGTGCTCCTGAGATGCTGCTTGGCCTGCTGTGTTCATCCGGCTCCACACTTTGTTATCTTGGATTCTCCAGCATCTGCAGTTCCCGTTATGACTGGTATGGTTGGTTTAGTTCAGTTTCTTGTCTGTAAGGGTAAACGGTGACTTGGAAGGGTCACCAGACCTGAAGCATTAACTCTGTTTTCTCCTTCACAGATGCTGCCGGACCTGCTGAGCTTTTCCAGCAACTTAGTTTTTGTGTCTAATGAGGTTGTTGACTTAAAGTCATGTATCAGAGAAGAGTATATTCGGCCCATTATAGATATTCTAGCTGCCTGGACCAATAAGCTCTTTGCCCCTGTCCTTTCTGAAAAAAGTGCAAACTTATCCCTCTTACATTCATATGTTGCTCTTTTTTTGCCTTGCTGTCTTGAACTGGCCATTCTGATTCCTGCTGCCAGAAAGAGTTTATCTCTCTCTTCCTGCAGTGCTCTCTAGATTCGTTTCTGGTTGGATGGGAACTGAGCTTGCTACCACTCTGTGGATAATGAAGTTTGTCCTGAATTCCTTCCTGGGCTTTTTCATGACTGTCTTATATTTCTGGCCCCATGGATACTCCCAAAAGTGTAAACACTTCCCCTACACCCACACTTTCAAATCCCTTCATTGTTTTAAACCTCCCTCACTTGCTCACTGTCAACCTTCTCGTTTCGAGGGGAAAGAGCCTGTACTGCCTTTCCCAATCATTATGCTCTCTCAATTCTTGTACCATCCTTGTAAATCTTTCAATACACATCCTCCAGGTCCTCTATGAGAATGAGGAACTTTCACAAGCAGCAGCTGAGGTGACCAGAGTCAGTGCATTTAGGGGAAAGCCAGATTGATACATGGGGGAAAATTGGGGATGGGGGCAGGTTAGATAAAGAAGAGTGGCAGGATACAGATTGTGGAAAATAAGCACAAGCATGGCCAGTTTGGGCTGAATGGCCTTTCTGTGCAAAAGTGTCATTGTATGTACGTTGTTTGACCAAATCTAGCTTTCACTGGGGCCCCGCAGTCATTCTTCTCTTTGTCCTTTCTGGTGAAATGCAGTTGATGGTGGCTGGACAGATTGGAGCAAATGGTCAGCCTGCAGTACCGAGTGCACCCACTGGAGGAGCCGTGAGTGCACTGAACCCTCACCCAGAAATGGAGGCAAGGATTGCATTGGCCCTGTTCTGGAATCCAAAAACTGCACAGATGGCCTGTGTTTGCAGAGTAAGTGTTTCATTTTTCTCGGAAACAAAAACTGAGCAGAGTGGACAGATTTCTGTGCACAATCCATCCAAAAGTAAAGGGAATTCTGAATCCCAATCACAGCAATTGTGATTCACACCCATGACGGTCATAAACTCAAGCAGTCAAACACTTAAACAACCCTATTCAGGGACATAGGCTTTTATTGATATCTTAGCTTTCTCTCAGTGCCTTAATGGGGCTTGATCAGTCTTCCCTTTCCTCTCCTCTGCTGCCCCGAATGTAAGCTCCCTGGATAAATCTCCCCAGTAGCAGCAGCCAGGATGGGCATCATAGACCCCAGTGCTGCCCCCTGGCTCCCAAAAACAGCACAGCACCCCCCTGCTCACTGACCAGAGCACAGCAGATCCCCATTCGTCCTCCCCTTATTGGACTACTCAAGATGTCAGTATTTTTGACTGGTCTTTTGTTTATTCACTCACACGACAAATGTCTCTCTGGCTAGGACAGTATGTAGTGTCCTTTCTTAATTGCCCAGCGGGCACTTTGCAGTGGGTCAGGAGTCACATGTAAACCAGACCAGGTCAGGATGCAGTTTTCTTCCTCAAAGGGCATTAGTGAACCAGATGGGCTTTTCTGACAGTTGATGATGGATTCACGGTCATCCATTGGACTCTTAATTCCAGATTTTTATTGGATTCAAATTCCACCATCTGCCATGATGGGAGTCAAGCCTGTGTCCCCAGAACATTACCTGAGGCTCTGGATTAACAGTCTAGCGATAATACCACTAGGCCATCACTGACTAATAACAGAGGGAAGGTGGGGCTTGCGCAGTTGGCTCTCCTTTTCGTCAGTCACCCTCAGTTCTGTTCAGTTCAGTTGAAGTCTCCACCTCCTGAGCCTAAATCAGACTAAATCAGACATGGTGACAGAAAAAGCAGCTTGGGTAAACTGTTGATCGTCCTCTGCAATGTGCGCTGCTCTCTTCTTATGAACCAGCTGCAGAATCTTCAGCCAGCCCTGTGCAGTCTGGAGAAAAATCTGAAAAGACCACAGTTGCACACTTGTCAGGTCAAATTACCTCTAGTTCCCAGCACTGCCAAGTCATAAACTCACCACCACCAACCCCCTCACCGATATATTTGCAGTGATTTGTTGAGGCAGAAACCCTCAGGGTCACGTTTTCAAAACGATAAAGCGGAAGGCTGATGGAGACTTGACAAGCTCAATGGGAAACAGTCGTGTGTCTGCTCCAGGGACACTTGCCAAAGGCACTCTCTGTCTCACTCTGTCTCCCTCACACACTCACACACACACACACACACACACACACACACACACACACACTCTCATACATACACACACACCACACACCACACACACACACACTCACACACATACACACACACACACACACACACACTCACCATTCACACAGACTCTCTCACACACACACACACACACACACACCACACACACACACACGCACACACACACACACACACACACACATATATATGCATACATTCACACACACACACACACACTCTCTTTCATGCACACACGCATAAACATACACATATACACTCACACACTCTCTCTCTCTCTCTCACACACACGCGCACAGTCTCTCTCACACACACACACACATAAACATATACACACACACTCTCTCACACACACACTCTCACACGCCCACGTGCGCGCACACACACACACTCTGTCATGCACACATACACACACAAACATACACATATGCATGCACTCACATGCACTCTCTCTCTCACACACATACACACAGTCGCTCTCTCTCTCTCACACACATAAACATACAGATACACATACACTCACACACAGACGTGCGCACACACACACACATTCTCACTCACACACACACTTTCTCACACATGCGCATACCTTCTCTCTCACACACACCTCTCTTTCTCTCTCTCTCACTCACACATACACACACGTACCCTCTCTCTCACGCACCCATATACACATACATATGCACTCTCACGTGCACACATACACTCACACATACTGTCTCACACAAACACACACACACGTGCACACACACACACAGACACACACACACACACACACACACACACACACACACACACACACACCCGCCCCCCCCGCCTTGTCTGTCTCTCACACACGCACACACAGGCACCTTGTCTCTCTCTCTCTCTCACACACAGTCACACACACACATTCTCTCACACACACTTACTCAAACACACACACACCCACAGACACACGCAATCACACACACTCACTCTGTCACATACACATTCACACACTCTCACACGCACACACTCACACACACACATGTACTCTCTCTCACACACGCACACACACACACACACTCTCACTCTCACACAAATACACGATTGTATTGCATTCGCAATGCTCTGCCTCAGCTTCTAAAGTCAGTTTTCTTTTGCTGAGCTCCAGCCCCTCCTCTCCCTAGCCCTACTGCAGCATCAGGACCACTGCAAACTTCTTTATTTTATTGTGAGTTGAATGGCCAGGAGCTGTAGCCATAAACAAATTCAAAAAGACCTGCATCATATTGTTCAGGGGAGAGGGGGAGTTAGATGTCTTTCCTTTGTATGACAAATAAATGCAGGATATTCCTTGTCATTGCCGTGCCCTCTAGTGTGTTTCTGGTCTGATGGCAATTGTTTATCGACGATTCTTACATTGTCCCAGCTCTCAGATGAATGGGATTTGAATGAATTCCTACAACAGGGTTTCTGGGCATCTCTAAAATGTTCAGTTGGTGTAAAGGCAAGATTATCACTTGGCTGGTTCGTACATAATGTCTCGATATCCCACTCCCTATTGCGTTTAAAGTAAAATTCTTAATCCTGCTCCACAACGCTGCAACCTCACACGTGTGATTACAAGCAGTACATTCTTAATGCAGGGAACATGAATTTTAATAATCATGTCTCAGGATGTGCATCTCAGTAATGGAATCCTCAGTCACCCCCCTGGCAATTTTAGAGCATTTTCACAACCCGTCATTTTTCTGACCTCCACCTCTGTTTATTATTCTGTACAGAATCACAGTATGGTTCCCCCAAAGCTCCTGTGTGAGTACGGCGGTGCTATCCCACATATCAGCATTGTGTCAAATGCATTAATTTTGTTTATGTTTCCTAATTTTCCATTTGTGCATTCTAATAAAGTCATTTCATTCTTTTTCCATGTTGATTTCATTTTTGTTTTCTTTTAACAGATAAACAGTTATTAAATGAACAAAAAACTTCTAGTAAGTTTCCATTTCATTATTTCATTTTCATTTTATCTCTCTTTTGTCATGTGCAGCAACCATTGACAGGTGGGGGGGGGGGGTCACAGTGATACACTTCACCATGACTGTAGGTTAAACGCCATTCTTCACGGCACTGCTAGGGTGTTCTATATATTTTATGTTTGGCTGAAATGCTCAATGTATCCAAATTAATTTTACCGTGCTTGACAGTAAGTTCCTTTATTTGCTTCTTTGTCAGTAATCGGCGAGTTTTTTTATTAGCTCGTGGAATGGGGTGTTGCTGGCTCAGCTACCATTTATTGCCCCGTTCCCTCGTTGCCCCTTGAGAAGGTGGTGGTGAGCTGCCTTCTTGAGCTGCTGCAGTCCATGTGCTATAGATATACCCACAATGCCATTAGGGATGGAATTCCAGGATTTGGACCCAGCAACAGTGAAGGAACAGGGATATATTTCCAAGTCAGGATGGTGAGTGGTTTGGAGGGGAACGTGAAGGGGGTGATGTTCCCACGTATCTGCTGCCCTTGTCCTTCCACATGGTAATGGTCATGAAAGACATTAAGACAGTAGCACTGTCGGTGGGACATTAGTCATGAAGTTGGATAATAAAGTTCTTTCCGTTAACGTTTTCATGGAAACATTAGCATATTTTCTGAAAGCATCACTCAGATTGTGTCGCAGGGAAGCTGACGCAGCTGTATTGTGTGTGTTTCTTTGGGATCATCGCTGTGACTTCAGCGTCCTGTGTGGGAAGCTTTCCAACCAATGCTAAAGCACTGCCTCCTATTGGTTCTCCACATGATTTGGACTGAACCATTGTTGGTGCAGCTCTCAGTCTGATGTCTCCATTGTAAAGCCACCTGAGCAGAGTCAACCCCATGGCTACACGCACATTCCTTGGGAACCAGAAGCTATCAATGCATACCATGGTCTGCAATAATTTCAAGAGGGAGAATCGTCATCTCGGGAATGTGGACCTCACTACCATAAGGAGTGGTTGAGGCGAATAGCATCACGCAGAAAGGGGCCACCATCGTCTTACTTGACCATGCTCTGTCTCATTCGAGAAACACAGTATATTTAACCTGAGGATCACCATGCCTCAGGCAAGGGGAGAGATTGAAAAGGAGAGTCCTTCAGGGTGACCTCAGCCAATATGGGAATTGAACCTATGCTGTTGCCATCAGTCTGCATTACAAATCAACTATTCAGCCAACTGAGCTAACCAGCTCTTTATTGGTGCAATAAAAGGGAAGGTGGGCAGGTACATGCATGATGGAGGAAGAACTAGAAGAATAAGGTGGTAAAGTAAGAGGAGGCTGTTGTGGATCATAAGTGATAGTATAGACAGTTGGGCTAAATGACCTGTTTCTGTGGTGTAGATATTATGTCTGGACTTTACGTGTGAATAAGTGTACATGAAGAAGAGTTAGGAAAACACATGCTTGTGGACTATGAGAAGCTGGAATACAGAACTGTTTGGACATTCCTGAATTGAAGAGAATTTATCATTTGATAGCTCTGAAGCAAAAAGTCAAAACTTTAAAGAGATTTGTGGATTGTCTGCTGTTTTCAGGGAAAGCAACACATTTTGGGAGAAGTGTCCGCTAATAAAACCTTTGAAGTGAGATGAGTGGATTTTACACACCTTAACTTGTGGATGCACAGATTTAGGAAAGCCTTATGCTGTTCATCCTCTAGCAGCACCCTCTGGTTTCAAGATGCTGTGTGTTATTGCAGACCGTGGGATAGCAGTTATTGAAGGGGCTAGCAGCAGGAAGCCACTCGCTCTCAGTTGGGAAGAGAACGATCTGAAAGCAAACCCAGCTAAATGCTCAAAGTGAAATAGTTTGTAAACCTGGGGCAGCTTCAAATATCAGGATTCCTACCTGTTTCAGATCTGAATGTGAGATCTGGCCAGATGGTCTTTCTTCCTTTTGTCAGCAATTTGAGCTTGTCAACAGGGATCGAAGAAACCAAGAGATGTCAACCCATTCTATCTTCTGCATTTGTACCCTTTGACTCTTGGGAAATTGTTATTCTATTTTTGACATTTTTTTCACACCCATGGTGTCTGTGCAGAGCTGTGAATGTAGTTTAATTCTGAATGTTAGCTTAGTTGTTAAACCATTCTTCTCCGCTCAGTTAAAGAATAAGTCTTGCTCGTAATAGATGAGTTATTCCGAGTTAATTAAAGAAGCCTGATGGGCAATTATTCTGGCAGTAGGACAAAAGAGAGATAGATTGACCATATTGGTGATAAAACAAGAGATTTATACTTTTTGTACGCCTTGTGGAGTAGTAGGGCTTGATGCGCTCCTCCCACCAGAGTCATACAGAAAATTGAAATGTTTAATGACAGAAAAGGTAGTAGCAATCACTTGTGGGACCTAGCTTGAGTGTATGTTCAGGAATTTGGATTTCTCACTGTGACAGTATAGAGAATGACGATTGTATTTGTTTTATTACATGGTGTCCCTCTGCACAGAATGGTTATTGCTTATGCACTAAAATAAGATCCAGTGGAAACAATGACTGAAAAGAAATATTGCCTGCAGTTCTTTCATCTCTCCAATCGATGTGATTTTGTTTACCCATCTATATGCAGTTTTGCACACCACACTTGAGAAAATCCAAGCTTCTCCAGGCTGATACTGGGCTCCCAGAGCTAGGAGGAATTAGAGTCATAAAGTTGTACAACTCAGAAACAGACCCTTTGGTCCAACTCATCCATTCCAACCAGATACTCTAAATTAATCTCATCCTATTTGCCAGCATTTGGCTCACATCCTTCTCAGTCCGTCCTATGCGTACACCCATCCAGATGCCTTTTAAATGTTGTAATTGTACCAGCCTCCACCACTTCCTCTGGCAGCTCATTCCATACATGCACCACCCTCTGTGTGAAAAAGGAGTCCTTTCTTTTCCTTTACTCATTCATGGGATGACAGCATCACTGGCCAGGCCAGCATTTATTACCCAGAGGGCAGTTATGAGTCAACCACATTGCTGTGGGTCTGGAGGTACATGTAGGCCAGACCAGGTAAGGATGGCAGCTTCCTTCCCCAAAAGCCATAGTGAACCAGATGGGTATTTTTTCCCCCTGACAATCAGCAATGAATTTGTGATCGTCATCAGACTCTTAATTATTTATTGAGTTCAAATTCCACCACCTGTGTGGCAGGATTCCAACCCAGGTCACAGGACATTACCTGAGTCTCTGGATTAACAATCCAGCAATAATACCACTAGGCCATTGCCTCAAGTCTCTTTTAAATCTTTCTCCTGTCACCTTAGACCTATGCCCTCTAGTTTTGGACTCCCCTACCCTGGGGGGGGGAAAGATTATTCACCCTATCCATGCCCCTCAGGATTTTATAAGCTTCTATAAGGTCACCCCTCAGCCTCAGATGCTCCAGTAAAATAGCCCCAGCCTATTCAGCCTTTCTCTATAGCTCAAACCCTCCAAGCCCAGCAATGTCCTCGTAAATCTGTTCTGAACCCTTTCCAATAGCAGGATCAAATAGATGAGATACATATTCCCTGAAATATAGAAAGTTGTGATTTTTAAGTGGCTGTTCAATCGTATAGAAATTGAATACTGCTGAAAAATGACATTTAAAAAAAAATTGTCTTGCACTTATCAGGACAATTTGTAACAATATCAATTTGAACGGAGCAACTCTGTGGCCCTGTATGAGTTGAAAGCTCACTTGCCAAACAATCAACACTTTCTTCTCACACAATGCACAGTGTTCCCCTCTACGTTGTTACTTCTTACAATCTCCTGGTGAGAGCAGGATGAAAACGTATGCTTTTTTTTCAGTGCTATTGAGGTAGTTAGAATTTTGAAACTGTTTCCATTGGTTGTGGTGGGGTTAGAGATGTCAAGTGCATCACCCAAAAACCAGGTCATTCAAGAAAGGAGTTAGCAAACACTTCATACAAAGGCTGGTCAAAGAATATTTTCCCCCATAACAGTAGGTGTTTGCTCTATTATATCTTGAGATGGATAGATACTTGCTAGCCATAACTGTGATGGGTAATGGAGCAGTTAGATGGGATTAAAATACAGATAAACTATGATCTCATTGAGTTGCGGAACAAACTCAAAGGGGGATGTGACCACAGTGTGGATTTAAGAGGTGTGTTTTGTCCTGGTTTCTTTTCGAGAGAGATGGGGGACATGTGACGAGCAGTCTATGAGAAGATAAACAACCTGTGAAGCCTTGGGTGATTGTTTTAAAAGGTTGGACCAGGAGAAGCACGAGTGGGTGGAGACACTCACAGACCTAGGTATCTGCAGGTTTTGCTTTAGTTAGTCAGTGGCTGTGAACTGAAAGTGCAGAGGGAAAAGACCCCTCTTTCTCTGGGGAGTTTCTGCAGCTATCTGTTTCTCACTGATAGGATTGCATATGAGACAGTCTGTTTTCTGAATTTGCCTTATCCAAGGGAGTGTTTATGGGATGTTCCTATGTTGGAACAGTTAATTAGTAATAGGTACTGTATCTATCACTTCGTTAAGCTTTACAATAGAATTAAGTCATTCTAAATACTCCTTCCTTTTGTTGTATTTTAACAAGAGTGTTTGAATAAATTGTGTTTTGCCTAACATTGAGTAATTCGAATTGCATCTGGAACACAGCACTTCACATTTACTTTAATATAAGAAAATATGAGCGTCCAGGCTACCTGCTTCACATATTTTGAGGGGTCCTGGTCTTCTTCATAACCAGGATGAATAATCCTCTCCTGTTCCTGTGAATTAAAATGCAGACTTCACTGTTTGATTGTTCTTGAATTTCACAGCAATGGGGAGTACAGGAGACGTTGCCTTATATGCTGGCCTGGTGGTAGCTGTGTTCATCTTCGTGGTTATAATGCTGGTGCTTGGCATCATCGTGTACAGAAGGAGCTGCCGGGATTTTGACACCGACATCACCGATTCCTCTGCTGCACTGACTGGAGGTTTCCAGCCTGTCAACTTCAAGACAGCTCGGCACGGTGAGTAATACAGTGCGCACTAGCCGTCAGCTTATTCTCACTGCCACTCACTGCCACTCTCCGTACTGACCCATCACCACTCTCCCCTCACCCCCATCACCACTCTCCCCACTCCCCCATCACCACTCTCCCCTCACCCCCAGCACCACTCTCCCCAACCCCCATCACCACTCTCCCCTCACCCCCATCACCACTCTCCCCTCACCCCCATCACCACTCTCCCCACTCCCCATCACCACTCTCCCCACTCCCCCATCACCACTCTCCCCTCACCCCCATCACCACTCTCCCCACTCCCCCATCACCACTCTCCCCACTCCCCATCACCACTCTCCCCACTCCCCCATCACCACTCTCCCCTCACCCCCATCACCACTCTCCCCTCACCCCCATCACCACTCTCCCCAACCCCCATCACCACTCTCCCCTCACCCACATCACCACTCTCCCCTCACCCCCATCACCACTCTCCCTACACCCCATCACCACTCTCCCCACACCCCATCACCACTCTCCCCACACCCCATCACCACTCACCCTACACCCCATCACAACTCTCCCCAACCTCCATCACCACTAGCCCCACTCCCCCATCGCCACTCTCCCCACCCACCATCATCACAGTCCCCATACCCCAGCATCAAGTTCTCTACCCCCCATCCCCACTCCTAACCTCCACCCCATCACCACTCTCCCCACCCCCCCATCATCACAGTCCACATACCCCCATCATGAAGTTCTCCACCCCCCATCACCACTCCCAACCTCCACGCCATCACCACTCTCCCTAAGCCCCATCTCTACTCTCCTCAACCCCAATTACCACTCTCCCTATCCCCACTGCCATCTCCCCACCCCCTCATTGCCACTCCCAACACCCACTCCATCGCTATTCTCCCTACCCCCCCATCGCCACTCTCTCCATCCCTTCACTGCTACTTTCCCTAAATCCACTCCATCACAAAATTCCCCACTCTCCCCACCACCACATACTCCAACGCCCATCACCACACCATACCCCCACCCCATCGCCACTCTCCCGACGGTGATCACCAGACTCTACACCCTTCTACCGCTACTATCCTCAACCCCTCATCACCACTGTCTCCACCCCTCCATTACCACTCTCCCTACCCCCACCCCAATGCCAAACTCCCCATCTCCCATCATCACTCTCCCCACCCCAACTCTCCTCAAATCCCATCGTCACTCTCTCCTCCCATTACCACTCACCCTATTTCTCCATCATCGTTCTCCCCTTCCCCCATCACACCCTCTCTACTCCCACATTGCCACTCTCCCCATCCCCAATCACTGCTCTCTACACCTCTCTCCCACCACTCTCCCTATCCACCCCATTGCCACTCTCCCCACCCCTCCATCTCAACTCTCTCCATGTCCAGTCACCAGTCTTCCCACCCCCATCACCACTCCCCCACCCCTCACCCTGACTCTGCCCATCTTCCCATCACCACTCCCCCATCCCTCACCCTGACTCTGCCCATCTTCCCATCACCACTCCCCTACCCCTCACCCTGACTCTGCCCATCTTCCCATCACCACTCCCCAACCCCTCACCCTGACTCTGTCCATCTTCCCATCACCATTCCCCAACCCCTCACTCTGACTCTGCCCATCTTCCCAATGCCACTCCCCAACATGCTAACTCAGGGCTAAAAGGTGGAATGATTTGGAAAGAAAAGGGGGTCAGACTTTCATTTGTGTGGCCCCATTCAACCAAATTAGCACCACCATCCACCGTGCTTCCTGGCCAATGAAAAGCAAGGCAACTTCAGCATTTCCATTGTGGGCACTCAGGAGCCCATAAACCACAACGTGGCAGCAATCAAACAGTCTGTTCCTCATCATGGTGGTTGAGGAGAGTGGAGGTGGAGAGTGGCGACGGGGGAATGAGGAGAGTGATGATAGTGGGATTGATACAGCCCAGAACAGAAGGGAGAGCCTTTCAAAATGAAATGGACTCAAACCCCTGTGTTTGTTATATTTTTATTAACCTACCTTTCAAATCAACCTATTCACAGATGATATATTTACACACCTCTGGAGCAGATGGCACTCAGGCCTCTTGGCCCAGTGGTAGAGACTTTACCATTGTGCTGCAAAAGCGCCCCTGCATTCATTTCTCAGTAAATGGTCAGAGCCAGGCTGGACAGTAGAAGGCAGAATATTGCTTTCAACCAGTTTAAAGAGAATGACAACCATTCCTGAGGCTTACTGACTGAGCCAGAACTCACCCCGTGGCAGCTCTGTTTTGGATGAGATGCTGATAGAAATGCACTTTCGCTTAGTTGCCAAAATCTCTACCAGTTATCAAACCAATTAATTTTTGTAATGACCCAGAGCAAAAGCAGGAAGAGAGGAATGCTTGATATTTGGCAGCGTAGCTGTTGGACTGGCATTGTATTGATATGGTTTACTACAATAATTTGGACAGGATTGATAGAGAGCACATCACTGACAGACACCAGTAGTTGGAACAGGAGCTAAACTCCTCCATTAATCAGGGAACAACCAAATTGAGTTGTCAGGCTTAGCTTGCTTGCTTGAATGGCCTTGTTTTGGTTGCTAAATGAAATAAAGTTTTAAGTAATTGTTTCAGGATTTGATTATCTGTGAGATTTCTCAACAAATAGCCCATTTAAAGGTAGCTTGTGGTAATTGACACACAATGGCAGCCTCAACAAATACAGCCCAGAAAGGCCATTCAGCCCCCGTGGCTATGCTATAAAATAGTTACATAAAACCAAACCAGGAGTCAGTTATTCATGCCTGCGGTGTTTCTTCATTAAGATCATGACTGATCTGGCTGTGGCATCAACTCCGCTGTCCTGCCTAGCTCTCCCCAACACCTTTGTTAGCTGATTATTCATGCACCTTAAAAAATGTTAATAAAATTGCCTCCACCATTCCCTGGAGAACACAGTTCCAAATGCTGGCTACAATATAGGTGTGGTATTGCAAGTGCAGGAGATCTGAAAGAAAATCAGAGAATTTTGGAGAACTCAACACCATCTGGAAGCATCCATGGAGAGAGAAACCGAGTTCATGTTTCGAGTCTGGTATGACAGTTCTTCCTCAGAACCGAACTTTGGTTTCTCCAGCACTTGCTGTTTTTATTGCAAAGACTCATGACCCTCAGAGAGAGAGAGAGAGATAAAATTCTCTTCACTTCCATTGTAAATAGAGAGAGCCTTATGTTTAAACTGTGGTCACTAGTTCACTGTTCTTGTCCCATGGCCATTCAGATATTTCTTCATCAAGTATTTACCCAATTTCTTTGAAAAATGTTCTGGGGACCTGGGTTCGAGTCCTGTCATGGCAGATGCTAGAATTTGAATTCAATAAATATCTCAAGCTAAGAGTCTAATGACAACCATGAATCCATTGTCGATTGTTTAGAAAAACCCAACTGGTTCACTAATGTCCTTTAGGGAAGGAAACTGTCACCCTTACCTGGTCTGGTCTCTATGTGACTCCAGACCGACAGCAATATGGTTGACTCTTAGCTGCTGTCTGGGCAATTAGGGATGGACAATGAATGCTGCCTGGCCAGAGGCGCCTTCATCCCATGAATGAATAAAGGGGACATAAAGATAGTAGAATAAATATGTAAACAACAGTCAGATCCTCTTTTCTCTGGGTACAATTTACACTGAACTGTATTGTACCTCTTGTTACATTGAGGTCTGTTTGTATTCAAAGGTTTGGTCAGAACACCTTGGTTCAACACACCCCATGCATTGATAGGCTGATTTATTGATTGTCACGTGTATCCTGTTACAAAATACACTGAAAAGTATTGTATAGTAATGCCACTCTCCAGGACCATCTTAAAGCACAGATAAATAAACCAAAACATAGAATATGAAGACAGGAAAATGAACGAAGTGTCCAACTCTACAGTCCTTCTTGTTAAGTGCTCTACGTTGGGGGAGTGGTGACCAGGCATGAATCAACATTACCACACCACCGCTGATGGGATGAAAGTTGACACTCTTCGATGCCATTGGTCAAGCCCTCGTGATCAAGCAGATGTAGGAAGGTTCAAGAATCTTGGACCCTAAACATGGGTCATCTTTATGAGACTCTACTCTTATCTTCCTGTGCTTTGTCTATAAGAATTGCGTGGAACTGCTCCCCAACCTTATCCCCACCAAGGGAAGGGTAGCACAGGCAAATGCCCCCTTAGCGAGGCTGGATCTTGAGCTAGTCAGTCAGCACCTGTCCAGTATGATGGCTTTCCTAGGAGTGTACAGTCAAGGTAACACTACTTCAGGTGAAGGGAGTTTCTTTCCTTTATGCATTCAAGGCCTGAGGAAGTCACTGGCCAGTCCAGCATTTATTGCCCATCCCTAATTGCCCAGAGGGCAGTTAAGGGTAAACTACAGGACTGGTCTCAAGCAGCACATTGGACCAAAGTGTCTGTTCTGTGCTGTGTGTCTCTATGTGTCACAAGAAGGCCAGACAAGGATGGCAGTTTCCTTTCCTGAAGAGAATTAGTGAGGCAGATGGGTGTTCCCCAACCTCCCCCCCCCCATAAGTGTTTTATGGTTATCATTAGGCTCTTATTTCCAGATTTTTTGAATTGAATTCAAATTATACTATCTGCTGTAGCAGGATTTGAACCTGGGTCCCCTGAACATTACCCAGGTCTCTGGATTAACAGTTCATCAATAATGTCATTAGGCCATCACCTCCCCTAAAGTTCTGATCATGACAGTGCACTTTCCAAAAACTTGGAGGTGATGAGGAGAAAGTAAATGCAGCTAGCTGCCAGCTTTGGAGGACTTTAGTCCATGGAAAGATTGCAGAATAGTAGAGCAGGTTAATCATAGAATCCCTACAGTGTGGAAGCCGTCCTTTCAGCCCAGCAAGCCCACAGCCTGCCTCTGAAGAGCATCCCACCCAGACCCCTTATCTCCCATGTCTAACCCACATAACCTAAACATCTCTGGACACTATTAGCAATTTAGAATTGCCAGTCCACCTCACCTGCACATCTTTGGACTGTGGGAGGAAACTGGAGTACCCAGGGGAAACCCCACACAGACATGGGGAGAATGTGCAAACTCCACACAGACAGTTGCCCAGGGGTGGAATTGAACCTGGGATCCTTGCACTGTGAGGGAGTAGTGCTAACCACTGAGCCATCTGTATCACCTAATCAGGGAGAGAAGGAAAGTTCTTGCATTTCTATAGCCTCTTTCACATATCAACACACCCCAAAGCATCTTACATCCAATTAAGTGCAACCACACTTGTAAAGCAAGCGATATAGCAGCCAATTGGCACAGGAGGATCCCACAAACAGCAATGTAATAATAACTAGATGATCTATTTTAATTTTTTGAGGAATAGAGATGTATTTGTATTCAGAGACAGGTGTGTTGACCTCTGAGCCATGGCAACATAAAAAAAAAACTAAGTTGATGTTTTATAAATTACTGGGGAGTCATTGGCCTTGTGGTGTTATCGCTGGGCTGTTTATCCAGAGATCCAAGCAATAGTCATGGAGCCTGGGTTCAAATCTTGCCACAGCAGATGGTGGAATTTGAATTCAACAAAATATCTGGAATTAAGAATCTTATGATGACCATGAAGCCATTGCAGATTGTTGAGGGAAAAACCCATCTGGTTCACTAATGCCCTTCCTTTAGGGAAAACTGCTATCCTTACCTGGCCTACATGTGACTCCATACCCACAGCAACGTGTTTGACTCTTAAGTGCCCTCTGGGCAATTAGGGATGGGTAATAAATGCTGGCCTGACTAGCAAGGCCCTTATCTTGTGAATTAATGTATTTTTGAAAAAGCTGTCTCAGTGACTATGCTGCTTCCAACTCTGGAACCACCTTTCAGGGAGGGTGTCACTAAAAAAGCAAGTGTACTGAATAACCGGAGTTGAAGCAGTGTGGTCCCACAGACTGTACAAGAGCAAATTCAAATATCTGTAGCATTCACCCTCTCTATTAGACGGCACTATACTTCAAGCCCATTGTTTAAACAGGAGGGACTGCCTCCATTGTGTACTTGGTTCTTACAATGTTGCTACTAGCCCAAACACTCCAGTGTTCATTGAGTATGCTGCTTCCTGACACAACTCACAGCTTATTACAGAAACTGCAGGAGACACTCAATAGGCCTGGCAACATCTGTGGGGAGAAAACAGTTAACATTTCAGGTCCTGTGGCCTTTCTTCAGAACTGATGGTAGCTAGGAAAAGTGTAGTATTTATGCAGAAGATAGGGAGGGGAGAGGAGTAAACATTGGATGGAGATGGAGCCCAACAAGAGAGAATAAGAGTGGGCAGACAAGGGAATGGGTAAAGGTCAAGCTGGGAGAATGAATAGCTGCTACTGGGGGTTATTTTGACTGACATTGAGTTATTTGTGATCGCAGCCCATGTGGTGACAAGGTCTGGTGTGTGGTGGTTGGAGTAAGGTGCCTCAAGCTCTAAAATTGTTAAACTCAATACTGAGTCCAGAAGGGTGCGGAGTTCCTGAGCAGAAAATGAGGTGCTGTTCTTCCAGTTTGCACTGAGCTTCGCTGGAACACTGCAGCAAGCCTGAGACAGAGATGTTGGTCAGGGAACAGGGTGGTGTGTTAAAGTGGCAACTGGACACTCAGGGTCATTGTTACAGATAGAACACTGGAATTCTACAAGGGATCATCCAGACGCAAGATGTGAAGTACAGTTAAGGAAAACAGTGAATAGTGTAGGCTGTCTCCTTAAAAGGATATCTCAAAGATGACAGTATCCCCTTAGTCAGTGGGCAGTGAGGTGATAACACCCCATAAAGCGAGTTTCCAAAATCCATAATCAAAGATGTTTACCAGACTGTGCCTGGCCTGGCCAGCACCTCTGCTCCATTTTGTGCTTTGTCTCTTCTCTAACTGCCTGAATTGGAATGGCAGAGCTTAGCGTTGAGGCTGTAAAGAGCGAGCTTGCACGGGTTACTGTTTTAGAACTGTTTTTAGGAATTTCTAATGCAGGTGCATCGTTCAGTGGTCAGATAGCCAACTATTTGGTCATGCAGGCTGTGGTGAGCATCATAGCCCCTTAGCTTAATGAGAGCTTGGTACGCACGCTGTTTAAGATAGGAAGCAGAGACGGTTACCCTCTAGCTCATGTTTCCAATGGAGGTTTCAGGACTCAGTTTGCTATCAGGTCCTTGTCCCCCACTCATGGCCGATTTTCCTTACTGCTTCATACTCCGCTGGAAGCTGAACAAAGATCATGGAAAGACAGAAGAAAGCTGTTCTGACCATCAAAGCTTGGGCTGGCACTTTGAAAATCAAATTGAATTTATCCCACTCTTTCTCCAAAGTGCTGCAAACATTTCCTTTTCAAGCACAAATCCACTTCTCTTTTGACATGTCGATTTCACCTCCATCATTCTTTTAGACAGTGGATCCCACATTGTAACATTGGGCAGTACAGTGGCTCGGTGGTTAGCACTGCAGCCTCACAGCGCCAGGGACCTGGGTTTGATTCCAGCCTCAAGCGACTGTCTGTGTGGAGTTTGTACATTCTCTCCGTGTCTGTGTGGGTTTCCTCCGGGTGCTCCGGTTCCCAGAGATGTGCAGGTTGGGGTGGATGGGCCAAATTGCCCATAGTATTCAGGGATTTGTAGGTGAGATGGGTTATAGGGGGATGGGTCGGGGAGGGTGTGGTGGTGCTGTGATGGTCAGTGTGGACTTGTTGGGCCAAAGAGCCTGTTTCCTCAATGTAGGGATTCTATGTAACAACTTATTATGATAAAACATTTCACCTTAATCTCCCCCCAGTTCAGTTCTCAATAATCTCAAGTCTTTGTCCTCTGGTGACCAATTTTCCCACTAGCGGAAACAATTTCACTTGATTGGCTCCGTTAAAACACCCCTGACTCTGAACTCCTGTGGTTTATTTACTTAAAATGTCATCTACTCTAAGGAGAATACAGTCAGTTTCTCTGGCCTCTCTGAACAATTGAAGCTTCCCAGTTCTTTGTAGCATTCCACTGCTCTCCTCTGTACCCAATCAATCTTCCCGATGTCTGGTGCAGAATTGCACATCATTCTCCAACTGAGCCCTAACCAATGGTTCAGAAAAGGTTTGCTTTCACTTTGCAACATGAAGGTGGAAGATCCAGGGGAGCAGCAGGTGAAGTAAAAAAAAGGGGAGCAGCAGGTGATGTAAACCAAAAAGTGAAAACTCCACACCAGGGAAAGTGGGTTGAGAGGAGAGAGTATTTGTAGAATCTTTCCAGATGATGGGAAAGATGGCGATGTCACGCTTTAAGGTCATTGGACAAGATGCTGCCTCTAGTTTTGTAACCTTCGTCTCTCTGGCTGTACATGGGAAAGCTGTTAGGTGACAAGTATTTGAGACATAAAGAAGCATTTACTCACCTCCATGTAACTGTTCTGATATTTTTGAGACCAATAGGTGCTGCCTTTCACAGAAAGATTTAGAATCTCTGGCAAAGAGTGCAGTAGGTGGGAGGAATCACAGAGACTGAGCTAAAACCAGTTAGTGAGGGCTGACCTTCCTTGCCAGACTGAGAATCACAACAATACTTTCAGCATCTTTTGTCTTCTCGAGAAAATAACAAACTTTGTGCAATTTCCAGACCGGGAAGGCAGTAAGAGATATGGACCAAAGGCAGGTCTATGTGTTATTGTGGCACAGTGCTAATGTCCCTACTCCTGGATCATGAGGACTGGGCTCCAGTCCCATCTGCTCCAGAGGTATGTAATGACATCTCTGAACAGATTAATTAAAACTAAGTTAAATAAAAGCGAACATATGGAGTTAGACCACCAATCATCCATGGTCTCAATGAATGACAGAACAGGCTGAAGAGGCTGAATGGCCTAAACTTGCTCCTAAGTAAAAAGCAGGACCATGTCCAAAATTGTAAAAATCTGTGCCTTTACACCATTTGGATCATGGTACTGAAATCAACATGGATTTTTTTCACTTTGGGGAGAGAGAATCCAAAATAAAGTGCCATCAAATTGTGATAAATCCAACATGGAATTAGGGACAACACACACACACACACACACACACACAGACAGACACACACACACACACAGACACACACACACACACACACAGACACACACAGACACACACACACACACACACAGACACACACACACACACACACACACACACACACACACACACACACACACACACACACACACACACCAGGCGCGTTAAGAATGGAATGCTGGATTTCTTTTGTCAAAAATAACAACAATCAAAAATAGCATTGTCAAATAACTAACAATGTCATTGAATTGAGGAGGAAGTTAGATTAATCCCTGAGGCAGTCAGGGATAGGTGGATATGTCAAGGGAATGAGGTAAAGAGAAAGGAGAGGTTGTTAATTTAGAGCAGAGAGGCTGATATAAGACCTGCAGGACTGATCCATGCTGTGAACTCAAAGCTAATCTTGTTGTATTTCTGCTTCTTTGTCCCAGATAACTCCCAGTTGTTGAACTCGTCAATACAGCCGGACCTGACAGCCAGTGCTGGCTCATACCGGGGGCCCATGTACACTCTCCAGGACACAGCAGACAAGATTCCCATGACAAACTCCCCACTCTTGGACCCCTTGCCCAGCCTGAAAATCAAAGTATACAACTCCTCGACGACTACGTCCATGTTGGTGGGTGAGATGGACTCGGGCATATACCCGGGGGGCAACAGCAGTGATAGCAACGTTACCATGAACATGAGGAACAAAGCCCTCAGCTCCCAGCACTTGGGCACCATGCCCAGAGAGCCTGGGTACAGTGCCAGTGGAACCTTTGGCTGTTTGGGTGGACGACTGACAGTGCCCAACTCAGGTTTGTGTCTTGGTCTCGCATTCAGGGTGGGTAAGGGCTGAACCAACAAATGTCATTGATATCGGAGATAGCAAGAACGGCAGATGCTGGAGTCAGAGACAACACAGAGTGGAGCTGGAGGAACACAGCAGGTCAGGCAGCATCAGAGGAGCAGGAACGCTGACGTTTCGGGTCAGGATCCTTCTTCAGAAATCTGAAATGTCATTGATATGCAGCCTTTCCAAACAGTGAAAGATCCAAAGGAAACTTTCTGGAATGGGGAGACAATGGTATGTCCCTGGACTCTGGACAATCCATTGTTTATTGTCAGAAAAACCCATCTGGCTCCCCAACGTCCTTTAAGGAAGGAAACTACTGCCCTTACCTACATGTGAGTCCAGAGCAATGTGGTTGACCCTTAACTGCCCCTTGGGCAATTAAGGATCAGCAATAAAAGCCGGAACAGCTAGTGACACCCTCATCCTGTGAGTGAATTTAAAGAAACTAATAATTCAGAGCACCAAATTAACATTCTGGAGCATCCAAGATAACAAAGTGTGGAGCTGGATGAACACAGCAGGCAGATGCTGCTTGGCCTGCTGCGTTCATCCAGCTCCACACTTTGTTATCTTGGATTCTCCAGCACCTGCAGTTCCCATTATCTCTGATCACAATTTTAACATTCTGGAGCCATGAGTTTGGATCCCACCATAGTGATTTCTATATAAGAAACCTAAATGCTGGCCAATGTAATTACTGTCAATGATCATAAAAACCCCAGTCTCGTTCAGTGATGTCCTTTAGGGAAGTGAATCTGCCATCCTTACCTGGCCTGGCTTACATGTGACTCCACAGCAATGTGGTTGATTCTTTCTTACCTTCTGTGTAACTAGGTGATGGGCAATAAATGCTGGACCAGGCAGTAGTGCCCACATCCCATGAATGAATGACAGTAAAGGACTTCATTTGGCCAAGCCATTGTCAGTATGACTCACCAAACCCTTAGATCAATGATAATAGAGATAACAAGGTGTAGAGTTAGATGAAAGCAGCAGGCCAAGCAGCATCAGAGGAGCAGGAAAGCTGACGTTTCGGGTCGAGACCCTGAGGCAGGCTTTAAGGAATAGCTCTAAGGACAAGAGGAAAGCAGCTGCAGAGCTTTAGGGCGAGGTCTGCCATCAGTGGAATTACAGAAGCCAAGAGATGCCGAAAAGATTAGACCATAGAAGACCATAGAAATCCTGAAGGCTCTGAGAAAGTGGCAGAATTAGGGATGAAAAGGATTGGGTGACTGAAGGGTTTGAAAAAGAGAACTTTAATGTTGAGATATTGCCAGAGTGGGAGACAAGGATAGGTCACATTCTACAGCGGAAGACTTGTACAGTTTAGGACATAGACTACTGAGAACTTAGCCACCAATGGCAACCTTAATGTGTGTACCACTGCTCTGTCTGAGCTCCACATTCCAACTGTAATGTAACAGGGGGCATGACAGAGTCAGGAATGAATATCTACCAGTGACAAAAGAAGAGCAATTCTAATCAGGGCTCCAGTTCTTGAAGGGGAGGGGTGTCATTATGGAAAGTGATTGGGCAAACCAATGATGGATCAGTTGGTTGGTCAGCTGAAATAAAGCAAAGGCTTGCCAGAAATCTGAAAAGAAACCAGAAATGTTGGAGAAACTCAGCATCTGTGGGGAGGAAGCAGAGTTAACATTTCAGGTCTAGTGACCCTTTCTCAGAACTCATTCACCAGCGATTTCTGTTTTTCTTTTGGCTAGATGGCTGGATTGCAATACAGTGTGAAGCAGTGGTTCAGTGGTTAGCACTGCAGCCTCACAGTACCAGGAACCTGGGTTTGATTCCAGGGCGACTGTCTGTATGGAGCTTGCACATTCTTCCCGTGTCTGCATGGGTTTCCTCCGGGTGCTCCGGTTTCCTCCCACAGTCCAAAGATGTGCAGGCTTGATGGATCGGCCATGTTAAATTGCCCGTAGTGTTCAGGGTGTGTGGGTTATAGGGGAATGGGTCTGGGTGGGATGCTTCCAGGGGCAGTGTGGACTTGTTGGGCCAAAGGGCCTGTTTCTACACTGTAGGGAATCTAATCTATTCTAATAGTGTGGATTCAATTCCCGCACTGTGGAGGTTACCCTGAAGGACTCTCCTTCTCAACCTCCCAATCCCCGACCTGAGGCATGGTGACCCTCAGGCTAAACCACACCCAGTCAGGTATCTCCCAAATGTGAGAGTACCTGGTCTGGTAGGGCAATGGTGACTTTGCTTTTTACCTTTTTATAATTTTCACTGGCACAGAAGCGGCTCAGACGTGACATGGCTGCTGTTTTAAGAATTCTGTTGGGACTAAATAATATCGCCAAGGTGAGCAGCACCTCATTGTCAAGAGTGGACCTGAAAGGTTGTGAGAGACGAGGGATGGATAATGATGTACAAATCCAAAACTCATCTGCGGAACCAATATTTGGGTAATCAAGCAGTAAAACTGTGGAGCATACTGTCCAGGGAGATAGTGGAAGCATCCAGTACTGATCGATTAAAATGCAACTTGCACAGATTTCCCATCGATAGAACCTGTGATTAATTTGCGACATGTTGTGTGGAAAGTGTAGTGAGGAGCAGGTAACTTTGGATCTGTGGATCAGTGACTCTAGAGGAGTGGCTCAGTGGTTAGCACTGCAGCCTCACAGTACCAGGAACCTGGGTTTGATTCCAGGGCGACTGTCTGTGTGGAGCTTGCACATTCTTCCCGTGTCTGCATGGGTTTCCTCTGGGTGCTCCGGAGGGTGTAGTGGGAGTTCACACAATAGCTGTAGTTAGTGGTTGTGTCATGAGCAAACTCGGAACTTGTCCTCAGGTTTCTCCACTTCTCAGGGCTTTCTCATCTCCTGTCTGTCTACTACAGGCTGCTTAACACAGATTGATTTTGATGACGCACTACCAGGGTCCCAGTGCCATCATGTCATGCTGCTAACACACAGTAGACAGCGAATTGGATGAACTGTGACTTTTTTCATCCAATAAAATTCCATTTGGAGCAATTCTCATGCAAATAGAGCAAAATTTTTTTAAAAAATCTGTACAGACACATTCCGTGGAGTTCAGTACAAACACCACTGTTTTTTATATAATAATAAGATAATAAAATGTGAGGCTGGATGAACACAGCAGGCCAAGCAGCATCTCAGGAGCACAAAAGCTGACGTTTCGGGCCTAGACCCTTCATCAGAGAACCTCTCTGATGAAGGGTCTAGGCCCGAAACATCAGCTTTTGTGCTCCTGAGATGCTGCTTGGCCTGCTGTGTTCATCCAGCCTCACATTTTATTATCTTGGAATCTCCAGCATCTGCAGTTCCCATTATCACTGTTTTTTATATACTGTTAATAACTTAAACTTACAGAAGACAAATTTTGAAATTTGCAGAGGACACCAGACTTGTTTAGTGCGGAGTGCAGTGAAAGAAGGCAGTAATCGGCTTTAAAAGGATATAGACAAACTAACAAAATGCACATAAGATTATCAGATAAAATTCAACATGGAAATTCAAGAGGCAATTTTTTTGGTTGTTTGAAAAAGGAGAGAAAACTCAACTTAAATGGTCCAACATCAACAGGACGGAACAACTCTGGGATGTCTCTTCTCAGACTTTTGAAAGTGGCAGAGTAGGTTAACAAAGTAATTGATTAAAACTTACATATGATCAACATAGAGTACGACTGGCAGCACGTCCACCATCGAAGCTCAGTCGCAACAGTGTGTACAATGCACTGCAGAAATTCACCAAGGATTCATAAATAGCTTCTTCCAAACTCACAACCATTTCCATCTAGAAGGACAACATAGATAGGAACAGCACCACCTGTAAGTTCCCCTCCAAGCAGCTCACCATCCTGACTTGGAAATCTATCGCCATTCGGTCAGTGTCACTGGGTCACAATCTTGGAATTCTGTGCCTAAGGCCATAGTGGGTCTACCCACAGCACACAGACTGTGGCAGCTCACCATCACCTTCTCAAGTGCAACAGGAGAAAGGCAGTAAATGCGATGCCCAAATCCCACGGGTGAATAATAAATATGAAAGGCAAGAAATTCTGTTTAAGCTGATACAAAGCTTTGGTTCATTCCAGCTAGATGAGAGTGTCTAATTCTGGGCACTGTGCTTTGAGAAGGATGTGAGCCACTTTAGATAAGGCATTTAGTGCACAATGATTCCAGGGATCAAGGACTGTTGCATAGATAACTTGAGAAGCTGAGGTTGTTCTCTCCAGAGCCAAGAAGGATAAGAGATGATTTAATGGAGTAAATTACGTAGCAAGTTATGAAGCAGAAAAATAACTTGCAAGCCCAATGCAGACTAGCTGTCAGGCAGGGTCGCAGCATTGTGTACACACAACATATGGAGCCAACATATGGAAATTTAAAGCCCTTAAAGGTGAACTCTCTTCAAGACAAGTGTACAAGGGCAAAGGGCATTAGTGAATTTATTAAGTGCACCATTTCTTTGAACATTGTGCATAGCTGCACATAGATGTTACTTTAAAGGAGCCGGCTTGTGTGTGGTGTGCGTAGGAACATTTGGGTTGTTGAATGATCACTGGGCCGTACAGCTCAAAGCAACATTATCATTAATCAGAGGCTGCAGATTTAATTTAAACCAAAATTAAGATAGGGAACACTTCCTTATAATAACAAGAGGTTAGGATCTGGAATGTGCTGCCAGAAAGGGCAGTGGAAACAAGCCAATTAGTAGCTTTCAAAGGGTCTTGGATAATAGATGAGAGAAAAAGAATTGCATGGATATGTGGAGAGAGGAATGGGAGTGGGACTAACTGAATTGTTCTTTTGAAGAGCCAGCACAGACTCAGTGGAGCAAGTGGCCTCCTATTCTCTATGATGCCTATCACAGAATTGTTACTGTGGAAAGCGAGGCCATTTGTTCCTGCACTGTCTGTTCACTCAAACATGGTTACGTGGTGCCAAGTTCTTGCTTTATCTGCATGGCCTTGCACACAATTTCTATCTAAAAAGCCATCCAGTGCCCCTCTTGAATGCCTCGACTGAACCTGCCTCCACTACATTTTCAGGCAGTGCATTCCAGATCCGAACCACTCACTGAGTGAATTGTGTTTTTTCTCACGTCACTGTTGTTTCTTTGGTACATGACTACACGTCCATGTGGCTGTTCCCCACTTCACCTGCAACTTGCTGATGGATTCCTGGCAGCATTTTTGATCGAGGCACTTAGATGGCATCAGATTCAAGACTGAAAGCTTTATGAATGTCATCTAGAGAGGATATTGCAGCCTGGGAACCAGTCCAGGATATTGTTTTTTTTTCCCCGCATTGTTTGATATTTCTGAACGTTCCTGTTGAGTTTCGGAGCAGGGACAGTGGAGAGGAAGTTTGAGTTAGGTTTGTGGCCGTGGCATCTGAATGTGCTGCACCGGTGTTCCCATACCCCATTTGCTGTGTTCATGTTGTTGTGGTTGTGATTATTTCTGCTTGTACCGAGGTCTTCACCCAATGTAGAGACATCCCAACTCCCAATATGTCCAAGAAACAATCCAAATTTGCTTTTGCATCCCTGTGTTTGAGCATCTAGGAGTGGTTTCAGGGTTTAGTGTTCGTTGGGTACAGACTCAAACCAGGCCTCAAACATTAGACAGCTCAACACCCTGCTCCCCATCCAGGGTGAAACTTACTTTAAAGCCTCAAGGCTGGGGACCGATGGGGAAAATATCAGCCGTGATCTGAATCTTTGGCTGGAAGTATATCTGTGGAGCTGAATCGAGGACTGCATGGACGCATTTTCAGAGATAGTAGGAACTGCAGATGCTGGAGAATCCGAGATAACAAGATGTAGAGTCGGATGAACACAGCAGGCCGAGCAGCATCAGAAGAGCAGGAAGGCTGACATTTCTGGCCTAGACCCTTCTTCAGAAATGGGGGAGGGGAAGTAGGTTCTCAAAAATAGATAGGGAGAAAGGGCGAGTTTCAGAACTTCCTTCCCCTCCCCCATTTCTGAAGAAGGGTCTAGGCCCGAAATGTCAGCTTTCCTGCTCCTAAGATGCAGTTTGGCCTGCTGTGTTCATCCAGCTTCACACCTTGTTATCTTGGATGCATTTTCATGTTGGTGATGGTTTTTAATGTGTCGACATTAAATTTCTTTTTGAACTTCAAATAAATGTACTGATACTGAGAGCTGGGCTGAGAAATGGCAGATAGAGCTCAACCTGGATAAATGCGAAGTGATGCATTTTGGAAGGTCGAACTTAAATGCTGAATATAGGATTAAAGGCAGGGTTCTCGGCAGTGTGGAGGAACAGTGGGATCTTGGTGTTCAAGTGCATAGCTCCCTCAAAGTTGCCACCCAGGTGGATAAGGTTATTAAGAAAGCATATGGTGTTTTGGCTTTCATTAACGGGGGGATTGAGTTTAAGAGCTGCGAGATTATGCTGCAGCTCTACAAAACCCTGGTGAGACCACACTTGGAATATTGTGTCCAGTTCTGGTCGCCCTATTATAGGAAAGATTTGGAGGCTTTGGAGAGGGTGCAAAGGAGGTTTACCAGGATGCTGCCTGGACTGGAGGGCTTGTCTTACGAGGAGAGGTTGACTGAGCTCGGACTTTTCTCTCTGGAGAGAAGGAGGAAGAGAGGTGACCTGATCGAGGTGTACAAGGCAATGAGAGGCATGGATAGAGTCGATAGCCAGAGACTTTTCCCCAGGGCAGGATTGACTGCCACGAGGGGTCATAGTTTTAAGGTGTTAGGAGGAAGATATAGAGGAGATGTCAGAGGGAGGTTCTTCACCCAGAGAGTTGTGAGCACATGGAATAGTTTACCAGTGGTAGTCGTGGAAGCGGAGTCATTAGTGACATTTAAGCGACTGCTGGACATGCACATGGGCAGTAGTGAATTGAGGGGAATGTAGGTTATGTTATTTTATTTTTGGATTAGGAATATTCCACGGCACAACATCATGGGCCGAAGGGCCTGTACTGTGCTGTACTTTTCTATGTTCTATGTTCTGACTCTTGAAAAATATCACAGAGTGGAATATCAAGCAAAGCATATTAACCTACCAATGCACCTTGCACCTTGTCAGAAATCAGCCTGCCCAATTTCATTGAAATCCAGACATGGTTAGCCCAATCTGTGTAGTTTCCTAATCATAAAATTCCTGCTTATAATTTGATTTAGAAACTATCAAATTTGCTTCAATTCAATTACCACTCTGTGACTTCCATTATGCACCTAAAATGATCCTGCAACCCTCAGATGCTTTATAAATATAAGTTGTTGTTGCAGGTTTGGAGATTGTTCCCTTTCCAGGAAGCCCTGTGAATTAGAGATAATAGGAACTGCAGATGCTGGAGAATCCGAGATAACAAGGTGTAGAGCTGGATGAACACAGCAGGCCAAGCAGCATCATAGGAGCAGGAAGGCTGACCCTTCAGGGTCTAGGCCCAAAACATTAGCTTTCCTGCTCCTAAGATGCTGCTTGGCCTGCTGTGTTCATCCAGCTCCACACTTTGTTAGCCCTGTGAATTACTCTGAAATGGTCAGTGATTTATGCCCTGGAATATCAGTTGAAGATTCAGGGACACTAGTGAGGCCTCTTCTGGAGTATTGTGTTCAGTTCTAGCCATCCAGTTCAAAGAAGGATATTATCAAGCTGGAGAGGGTTCAGAAGAGATTTACCAAGATGTTGCTGCATATGGAAGGTTTGAGTTCTATAGAAAGGCTGGATAGGTTGGGCCTTGTTTTACTGGAGCATAGGAGATTGAGAGGCGACCTAGTGGAAGTTTACAAAATAATCAGAGGTATAGATAGAGTTAATGGTAGTTGTCTTTCTCCAGGATGGGGAATTTCAAAAATACAGGACTTATTTTTAAGGTGAGAGGAGAGACAGATTTTAAAAAAAGACATGGGGGGTAAATTGTTTACACATAGGGTGCTTCACGTGTGGAATAAACTTCCTGAGGAAGTGATGGATGTGTGCACAATTACAACATTTAAAAGATATTTGGATAAGTGCATGAACAGGAAATGTTTGGAGGTTCTGGATGTGAGTTTGTTCGCTGAGCTGGAAGGTTCGTTTTCAGACGTTTCATCACCATTCTAGGTAACATCATCAGTGAGCCTCCGATGAAGCGCTGGTGTTATGTCCCACTTTCTGTTTGTCTGGTTAGGTTAGAAAGCGGGACATAACACCAGCGCTTTGTCGGAGGCTCACTGATGATGTTACCTAGAATGGTGACGAAACGTCTGAAAACTAACCTTCCAGCTCAGCGAGCAAACTCACATCCAGAACCTCAACCTGAGCTACAAATCTTCTCAAAACTTGCTAGGTTTGGAGGTATACGGGCCAGGAGCAGGCAGGTGGGGCTAGTTTAGTTTGGGATTATGGTCGACATGGACTGGCTGGTCCAAGGTTCTGTTTCCGTCCTGTATGACTCTATGATCATGCTGGTTGACTCTGCTTTACTCTGGCTTTACTGTCAACGGAGCCTTTAAAGTTTGCACAGACCAGCACAAAGGCATTCACAGTCAGCATGGAGATTTGAACTTACAGCCATCTGCCATCACTCCCTGGGTAGCACTCCTCCCACTCAGCCAGAAGGTGGTGAGTTCAAATCCTAATCCAGAGACATGAGCCCATCACTGAAGCTGACACTCCCAGTGTAGCGCCGGGGGAATGCTGCAGTGTCGAAGGTGCAGATTTCCGAAGGAGGTGTCAAACCAAGGTGCCACCTCCCTCTCTCTGTTGGGTGTAAAAGTTCTGATGGCACCATTTGAAGAAAACTGGTGAACACCTCTCTCCCTCAATGCCTCATCACTGAGCACGTGGTTTGCGCAGTTCTCCCATTCACTTGTAGGAGCTTTCTACATGTAAATTAGGCATCACATTCCCTCTCCACAGTGACTGCACTTCAAACATCTTTAGAATCACAAAGACAGCTATATAAATGCAAGGCCTGCTTTATAGCCTGCCAATTTCACAGTGGTTAAACAGTACCCACCAAGAGATGCTGGAGGCACAGTACTTCCTCTTCAGCCCATAACATTTTAGAATCCAAATGTACACTCTTTCCTGTCCCTTTCTCATGTAAAACTAAACTGATTGATCAGAACTGGTCACCAGTGAATACCATCTCAGTGTTACCATCTGCAAAACATCAACAATTGCAGCTGAATCAGAAACAAAGTCGCTGGAAAAAAGGAAAAAAAAGTTAACGTTTCGAATCTGTTGACCCTTCCTCAGAACAAACCCAAAATGCCACCTCCGTTTATTTCCTTCACAGGTGCTGCCAGACCTACTGAGCTTTTCCAGCAATTCTGTTTTGGTTCCTGATTTACAGCATATGCAGTTCTTTCAGTTTTTATGCAGCTGGGTCAGACCCCTCTCATGCTAAAGCCTTTCTCCCATAGGATAAAGCTGCGAGAGGTTTTCCTACAGCCTGCTCTTCTATGTTAGTGTTGATTCACCTTGTTCTGGGGAATTTTCATCAGTCGTAGTAGCTTTGTGTCTGACAGAAGCAGGTCAGGTGTGTTCGACTGGTCTGTACCTGAGAAAAGGCAGATGAGCTATCAGACCTAACCGCAAGCTCGCTGATAGATCTGGCAGAGCAATGTTCGATGGTAACACGATCTTTTCATTTCAGAAATGTCTGACCTCAGTCATTAGGTAGCCCTGGGTCGCAGGCAGCTGCTGATACAATGAGGAGCACAGACAGAGGAAATACATCAGTTTGATGCAATGTTCAGACTGTAGTAATTGCATCGCCTTCCACTTCCCCGTGTGAATTTCAAACTCCCCCCCTCCTCCCATCATCGGTACAATTACCAGGAAGTTATTTTGTACCTTCTCCCGACTCCCTTCACAAGGAGCAGAGACAACAGTTTGGCTCTGATCCAGCATCAATGATTGAGTTCCCATGTAAAGCAACATTTTTTTTGTTTCGTAGTTCACTATCATTTCCTGTTTTCCACGCTGACTGAGATGTAATCTCTTGCTCCTGTGCTAACATCTTTATATTAAAAAAAATCAAAGCAGGAAATGTCAACAATGATACAATGGCATGAAATTTATATTTATGATAAATGTCACCTGCCAACTGCATTAACTGGAACCCAACCTCCCATTTTAGTTCCACTGTCAACCAGCTTTCATTCCTCTTGGCATTAACAACTTCCAAATGTCAAGATTACTAGAGATTAAGAACACATTCAGCAATTTGCACTTTTTTTAAATAGAAAACTCTGCAGAAAACTGCTGGGATTGCTTAGCAGTAATTGCTCTTAAAGACATTATTGAGCAAACCCGTCAGTGAGTATGATCGAGATATCCAAAGACTCTACCCAGTTATTGCTTTAATATTGCAAATGATTGCATTCAAATGACTGCACCATATCTAATTTATCTGTTTATGTCTACTTCAATTTGTATAAATTCTTGAATCCTGCACTGCATCTATATGCTCATAACTCTGGCAGATAGAATCGAGGAAACTTAAAGCACTTTTATTCCATATTCAGCAATGAGGGGATTTAATTTTAAGGTGAAATGCAGGAGGTTTTGAGGGGACTTGAAAATCTTTTTCACCCAGAGGGTGATGGACAGCTGGAATGCGCTGCCTGGGAGGGTCATTGAGGCAGGAAACTCGAAACCTTTAAACAGTTCTTGGATGAGGATTTGAAATGTCATTGCATTCAAGGCTATGAGCCAAGTGTTGGAGATTTGGCATCGTTTTGTCAGTGCAGACTCAACGGGCCAAAGGGCTTCCTCTCAACCATGTGGTCCCATGGTTTTGAAATGGTGAGAACAAATCTTGCAGTTATGGAGAGGATGTGATGGCCAGAGCGCTTTACATCCGATGAGGTATTTCTTGAAGTGCAAGCACTGCTGTGAGGTAGAGACATGATAGCGTCTTTGCACCCAGCAAACTCCCCATAAACAGCGATCAGACAAGCCACCAGGTTTCCCCTGTAGCATTGGACGCTGAGGGTGACCTTATGGAGGTTAATAAAATCACAAGGTGTGAATAGTTAGATCTTTTCCCATGGTAGGGGAGTCCAAAACTACAGGGCACTGGTTTAAAGTGAGAGGGGAAAGATTGAAAATAGACCTAAGGGGCAACGTTTTCACACTGAGGATGATGCGTGTATGGAATGAGCTGCCAGAAGTTGTGGAGGCTGGTACAGTTACAGCATTGAAAAGGTATCTGGATGGGTATATAAATAGGAGGGGTTTAGAGGGATAGAGACCAAATGCTGACAAATGGGACTAGATTAATCTGGGTCTGCATGGACAAGTTGGACCAAAGGGTCTGTTTCCATGCTGTACATCTCTATGACTCCCTAAATCTGCTTTTGTTATATTGGTTGGAGGAAAGCTACTGGCTAAAAACAACACTGTGGGAACCTTTGCATCCACTTGGGAGGGTCTCGGTTCAACATCTCATCAGAAAGACAGCATCTCTGACAATGAAGCACTCACTCCGTATGCAATCAATGGGTCAGCCTGGGTCATGTGCTCAAATAGGAATCAGACCTACAAGCTCTTGCTCCAAGGACAAGAGTGTCGCCCGTTTATAGAGCACACCAGTGTGTTTTCTAACCTGCATCAACTGATCTTCACTTACCAGTCTTCCCTTTCTTGTTCCAAATAGGTGTCAGCTTATTGGTACCACAGGGAGCAATTCCACAGGGAAAGTTCTATGAAATGTACCTGATAGTAAACAAGAGGGAAAACATGCTGTAAGTACACTATTCCCACGGTGAATCTTTGGCAGTGTCTTCACAGTGACTGTAACCATCCAAAGCAGAAAATTAGCAGCATTGATGTTTGTTTCAATCAGAATATCACAGTAAAGCGCAGTTCAGAACCAAAAGAAAGAATTGGGGAGTTACCTATATAAAAATGGCAAACTTGGGGATTTTCACCCTGAACTGTTATAATCACAATTCAAAACGTTCTCAGTTCTAACAAATCACCTTATGGAATCTTGGCTTTGAACTTCTGTCGGTAACCTGTTTTCAAATTAATTTGTATAAGTACACTGTGCTGAGAAATGATGAACTTCAGGTAAGTGTTGTATATGAGCCTATGTTTTTACAGGGTGGCATGGCAGCTCAGTGGTTAGCGCTACTACCCCACAATGCCATGGACCTGATTTCAATTCCAGCCTCGGGCGAATGTCTGTGTGGAGTTTGTACATTCTCCCTGTGTCTGTGTGGGTTGGCTCCAGGTGCTCTGGTTTCCTCCCACAATCCAAAGATGTGCAGGCTAGGTGGATTGGCCATGCTAAATTGTCCATAGTGTCCAGGGGTGTGTGGGTTATGTGGGTTAGACATGGGAAACACAGAGATAGAGTAGGTGGGATGGTTTTCAGAGTGTTCATGTGGACTTGATGGGTCAATTGTGCTTCTGCACTGAGAGGATTTTCTGATGCACAATTATTACATCGCATAATGCATCATCTAAAAAAAAAGCAAGTTTTGCAGGGGTTAGACAAAATGCATATTTTTCAGAAAGTCTTCTCAAACTGAGCAAGGGAATCTGCATCAATAATTCTCCTGTCGCTGCTTGTAAACATCAGGGAGTTAATCTGCGCACACAACCTGCCCAGTGATTGAGAATAAACTCAAACAAATTACTGCTGATAATCTGAAACAAAACCAGAAAATGCTGGAGAAACCCAGTAGGTCTGGCAGTATCTGTGTGGAAGAAGCAGAGTTAATATTTTGAGTCCAGTGACCTCTCCACAGAACTGAGTTCAAAAAGAGTCTGAAGGGTTAACTCAGCTTTCTCTCCACAGATGCTGCCAGACCTGCTGAACTTCTGTTTTCGTTTCAGTGATTGGAAAGATTCACTTCTTCTTTTTGTATCCTGAGAATGTGAGATATTCATGAAGAATGCAGTTCAACCACCAGAGACCTCCCCTCCCATCTTCCGCCACCTTGAGCCCTGCTGAAGAAACACAAAGTTCCTGTGTAAAATGCAAATATTATAGCAATGTTATTATTCTTCTTATGTGGTCAGGAGTAAGCAGAGTAAGGAGCAACCTGATTGGCCGTGAATTGATTGAATGGTCAAGCAGATTCGAGGGTCTGACAGATTTATTCGAGCTCCCAATTCTTTTAGTATTCATATTTTAAAAGCACTTTGATGGAGGTCTAAGGTGTTTGTTAGATCCTATTCAGTGCTTACAATCTCCACAGTAGTTACATCAGGACAGAGATGATGGAGGAACTGCCTGTCTCACTGAGCAGTGTAACTGGAATTCTTTACTCCAGAGTGCTGTCAAAATTGGGTCTTTCAAGACTGAGATGGACAGATTTTTAAACGGGATGGGAATCAAAGGTTATGGGGAAAAAGGGAGGAAAGTGAAACTGGGAATGATCAGATCAACCATGGTCTCATTGAAAAGCAAAGCAGACGTTGATGGACTGAATAGACTAATTATGCTCCTGTGGCTCCTGGTCTTATGGTTTTATATGTTGTTGATACCTACAGTGCCTATTTGTTTTAGGCACCTGTATCTGGTCTTTCTTACAAGCAGCGATAGCAAGAACCCAAATTCTATTTACCTTCTGTTTGACAAAGAGAGGACAGAGAGAATGCATTGACACATGCACACATGAATTTCCGAGGTGTCTTCACCAGCGCAGCGGCAAATTGTGACCCAGCTTTGGATTGGTTAACTCACAGCACACTGCCTGAGGCTTACGTTAGTAGACCTCTATATCACTTAATGGCAGGACCTGTATTTGACAAGTGATTTCTAACGGAGAAAGAGAAATTGCGAGACACATTTTGTGGCTGAAGGACTTGCCAAAGCAGTATTGTATGGTGACTGAAGCTACGTCTTAAAGATTGTCATGCAGGAAATGCAGCAGCCAACTTGCGCACAGCATGATCCCAAAAATGACAAAACCATCACAACAGCCAGATCATCTGCTTTTGCGATGTCGACCAAGAAGTACTTATCGGCCAGTGTACTGTGGAGAACTCCAAGTTGCTCTCCTACAAAATGAAACAACAACAGAAATTGCTAGAGAAATGCAGCAGGTCTGGTAGCATCTCTGAAGAGAGAAAATGAGTTAACAGTTCAAGTCCAGTGACCCTTCTCAGAACACAGGACACTGCCAGACCTGCAGAGTTTCTCCAGCACTTCCTGTTTCAGAATTCCAGCATCTGCATTTCTCTGTTTTGTTTTGTGTTACCCTGGTAACTTACACATGACAGAATAGGCTGGACTTTGGCCTGACATCTCCTTCAAAAGACAGTTTTCCTATCCCTGCCGCGTTCCCTCAGTGCTTCCCTGGAGTGTCTGCAGACTAGCTTTTCACATACAGCTAATGAGCTTACAACCTTCTGATCCAAATACAGGAGTCCTACTCACTTGGCCTCACAGGAAACTTCTTTTGCATAAGATACATAAGAAGAAAGAAGAGAAATTAGGCCATTCAGCCCATCAAGTCCACTCCGCTATTCAATCATGGCTAATAAGTTCCACAGCCACATTCTCCTGCTTTCTCCCTGTAACCCTTCATCTCCTTGACAATCAAGAACCTATCTATCTCAGTCTTAAATGTAGTCAATGACCTGGCTTCCACATCCTTCTGTGGCAGTGAATTCGATAGATTCACCACTCTCTGGCTGAAGACGTTTCTCCTTATCTCCATTCTAAAAGGTCTTCCCTTTACTCTAAGGCTGTGCCCTCAGGTCCCAGACTCTCCTACCAATGGGAACATCTTCCCAACATCCACTCTGTCCAGGCCATACAGTATTCTGTATGTACATGTTGCCAGTCAGAGTCAGAATTGAGATTCCATATCGCCACACAGCAGGAACTCTCTCTCAATGAATTTTAACCATAGAATCCCTCCACTGCAGAAGCACGCCATTCCACCTATTGAGTCCAAACTAACCCTCTGAACATCATCTCTCCCAGACCCGCCCCCTTACCCTGTTCCCTGTAATACTGCATTCCCCATGGCAGACCCAACTAGCCTGCACACCCTTGGACACAAGGAGGCAATTTAGCATGGCCAATCCATCCTAACCTGCACATCATTGGCTGTGGGAGGAAACTGAAGCACCTGGAGGAAATCCACACAGAGAGAACGTGCAAACTCCACACAGACAGTCGCCCAAGACTGGAATTGAACCTGTGACCTGTGTGCTGTGAAGCAGCAGTGCTAACCATTGAGCCATCATGCCATAACCTGTGTGCCCTTATACTTCCCTGACTATCAGAACATGAGAAGGAAGAACTAACAATGGGGACTGAGAGTTGAGAGCTCTCAGGCAATTGAAGAGATACCATAAACCAAGATATTTGTTCATCTTTGGCTGTGGGAGCCAGTAACCAGGCCAGCGTTTATTGTCCATCCCTAGCTTCCCCAGAAAGTGGAGGTGAACTGCCTTCTTGAGCTGCTGCAGCCTCTGCTTGTTTGGGAGGCAGACCCAGGATTTTGAACCCAGTGCATTTTGAGGATATCACCTTTAAAGAAAGCTACGGTAATCTTGTGTCGTTTCCTTCGACATTTCTGGAATATTTGATAACGGGGTTTAGTGGACCTGTACCAAATGCACCAGGATAATCTGGAGGAAGAAAAATCTCAACCGAAATGGTCGATGCTGGAAGAAAATCCAGCTCTGGCCCTGACAACTGAAGACCAGTTCTGGGATTGGTAAGCCACGTGGTGATGGGGAGTAAGTCTGGTGGTAGTTAGCAGCATTACAGGCAAACGTTACAGCCACAATAGCCCCATTCCTCAGAGAGAGGGGGGAGAGAGAGCGATGAGCAGTGGGAATTTAACCTGAGGGTCACCACCTCAGGCAAGGGGAGAGGTTGAGAACATAGTCCTTAACCTCTGCTGGTATGGGATTTGAAGCCATCACCAACCAGCCATCAGCTAACTGAGCCCAGGAGGAGATACCTGTAATGCTCATGCATAATGTTTGCATTTGAATGGAATTCCAAGATAATAAAATGTGAGGCTGGATGAACACAGCAGGCCAAGCAGCATCTCAGGAGCACAAAAGCTGACGTTTCGGGCCTAGACCCTTCATCAGAGAGGGGGATGGGGTGAGGGTTCTGGAATAAATAGGGAGAGAGGGGGAGGCGGACCGAAGATGGAGAGAAAAGAAGATAGGTGGAGAGAGTATAGGTGGGGAGGTAGGGAGGGGATAGGTCAGTCCAGGGAAGACGGACAGGTCAAGGAGGTGGGATGAGGTTAGTAGGTAGATGGGGGTGCGGCTGGGGGTGGGAGGAAGGGATGGGTGAGAGGAAGAACCGGTTAGGGAGGCAGAGACAGGTTGGACTGGTTTTGGGATGCAGTGGGTGGGGGGGAAGAGCTGGGCTGGTTGTGTGGTGCAGTGGGGGGAGGGGACGAACTGGGCTGGTTTAGGGATGCAGTAGGGGAAGGGGAGATTTTGAAACTGGTGAAGTCCACATTGATACCATTGGGCTGCAGGGTTCCCAGGCGGAATATGAGTTGCTGTTCCTGCAACCTTCGGGTGGCATCATTGTGGCAGTGCAGGAGGCCCATGATGGACATGTCATCTAGAGAATGGGAGGGGGAGTGGAAATGGTTTGCAACTGGGAGGTGCAGTTGTTTGTTGCGAACTGAGCGGAGGTGTTCTGCAAAGCGGTCCCCAAGCCTCCGCTTGGTTTCCCAATGTAGAGGAAGCCGCACCGGGTACAGTGGATGCAGTATACCACATTGGCAGATGTGCAGGTGAACCTCTGCTTAATGTGGAATGTCATCTTGGGGCCTGGGTTAGGGGTGAGGGAGGAGGTGTGGGGACAAGTGTAGCATTTCCTGCGGGTGCAGGGGAAGGTGCCGGGTGTGGTGGGGTTGGAGGGCAGTGTGGAGCGAACAAGGGAGTCACGGAGAGAGTGGTCTCTCCGGAAAGCAGACAGGGGTGGGGATGGAAAAATGTCTTGGGTGGTGGGGTCGGATTGTAAGTGGCGGAAGTGTCGGAGGATGATGCGTTGTATCCGGAGGTTGGTAGGGTGGTGTGTGAGAACGAGGGGGATCCTCTTAGGGCGGTTGTGGCGGGGGCGGGGTGTGAGGGATGTGTTGCGGGAAATACGGGAGACGCGGTCAAGGGCGTTTTTGGTAGGGTGGTGTGTGAGAACGAGGGGGATCCTCTTAGGGCGGTTGTGGCCGGGGCGGGGTGTGAGGGATGTGTTGCGGGAAATACGGGAGACGCGGTCAAGGGCGTTCTCGATCACTGTGGGGGGAAAGTTGCGGTCCTTAAAGAACTTGGACATCTGGGATGTGCGGGAGTGGAATGTCTTATCGTGGGCCATATGGTATCAATGTGGACTTCACCAGTTTCAAAATCTCCCCTTCCCCTACTGCATCCCTAAACCAGCCCAGTTCGTCCCCTCCCCCCACTGCACCACACAACCAGCCCAGCTCTTCCCCCCCACCCACTGCATCCCAAAACCAGTCCAACCTGTCTCTGCCTCCCTAACCGGTTCTTCCTCTCACCCATCCCTTCCTCCCACCCCAAGCCGCACCCCCATCTACCTACTAACCTCATCCCACCTCCTTGACCTGTCCGTCTTCCCTGGACTGACCTATCCCCTCCCTACCTCCCCGGGTATACTCTCCTCTCCACCTATCTTCTTTTCTCTCCATCTTCGGTCTGCCTCCCCCTCTCTCCCTATTTATTCCAGAACCCTCACCCCATCCCCCTCTCTGATGAAGGGTCTAGGCCCGAAACGTCAGCTTTTGTGCTCCTGAGATGCTGCTTGGCCTGCTGTGTTCATCCAGCCTCACATTTTATTATCTTGGAATTCTCCAGCATCTGCAGTTCCCATTATCTCTGATACTATTTGAATGGAATGACTCGATTCCTTCCCCCCCATTCATACAATCAGCTGTCAGCTTCATTCTGAGGAAGTTCCCATGCATCAAAGCAAGTTGTCCATTAGCTTTACCCTGCCATGTTTGTCGTCTCACCTAAATAGCCGGACTTTCTGAGTCAAAAAATTGCGTCTCTGGCTGGGGCGGTGGGGGTGGGTTGCGGTTGCGCAGCACGGAAGGAGGCCATTCAGCCCATCATAACTGACACAACATTTGACAGAGCTGTGCGGTTCACATTGCCCTGCAAATGTTGCCCCTTCAAGGACACGTCCCATTGCCTCTTGGAAGCTCTTTGGAGATCGCACCCTGTCCTTTCTGATCATGCCTCCACTCCTTCCAGGTGTAAGCACATGACATGTGCATCTCGACTGCGCCACACTGAACCCATGTATATTTATTTTCATCAACCCGATCAGAGATGTCACCACACACCTCTGGACCAGGTGGGACTTGAACCCAGGCCTCTGGGTGCCGAGCTGGGAATACTGCCACAACAACGCTAGAACCCCTGACCAAACCCCAGAAAGGGGCTGCATTAATGGGTCTAACTGCATTGACACACTTGGCTATACATCTGTCGGGGAGTTTTCCATCAATGCTTCTGGGAATGACATTGCCGCCCCCTTGTGGCAACATCCAGTATGAAATTAGTTCCTTGTTCCAAGCTAAAGGTAATTGAATGAATGGACAGACGTGTCACTGTTCTCCACAGGTCCATCACTTTAGGACAGAGTCTTAGTCCATCAAAAGCAGTAGGTAGATGCCACTGTTAAAAGTGATCTATCAGCCAAATAATGTTCATGCACAACACAGAATTGTGCTAATACCTGGTAACAGATGAAGAAAGAAGCCATTTAGCTATTTTTTAACTCATTTGTGGGACATAGGCATCACGAGCTGGGCCATCATTTCTTGCCTGTCCCGAGTTACCCTTGAGAAGGTGGTGGTGAGCTGCTTTCTTGAACCTCCACAGTCCACCTGCTGTAGGTAGACCTACAGTGCCATTAAGGAGGGAATTCCAGAGTTTCAACAGAGTGGCAATATATTTCCGAGTCAGGATGGTGAGTGGCGTGGAGGGGAACTTGCAGGCAGTGGTGTTCCCATGTATCTGCTGCCCCTTTGGAAGGTGCTGCCTGAGAATCTTTGGTGAATTTCTGCAGTGTATCTTGGAGATAGTACACAGTGCTGTGATTGCGCTGCGCTGGTGAAAGAAGTGGATGCTTGTGGATGTGGTGCCAATCAAGCAGCTGCTTTGTCCTGGATGGTGTCGGGCTTCTTGAGTGTTGTTGGAGCTGCACCCATCCAGGCAAGTGGGGAGTATTCCATCACACTCCTGACTTGTGCCTTGTAGATGGTGGACAGGAGGTGAGTTACTTGTTGCAGTATTCCTAGCCTCTGGTCTGCTCTTGTAGCCAGTGTTTATGTGGTGAGTCCAGTTAAATTTCTGGTCAATGGTAACAGGGGTGTTGATAGTGGGAGAATTCAGTGATAGTGACACGATTGAACGTCAAGGGTCAGTGGTTAGATGGTCATGCCCTGGGGCACAAATGTTACTTACCACTTGTCAGCCCATGCTGAGCTAGGCTGAGGAGGTTTTATACTCCACATGAGATTTCTCACAATCCATCTACTCTGGTCCTTCAGGGTATCATTTTATTCACTTTCCTCCCATTTACGTTTGACTATTTAAACATTCATTTGTAAGATATGGGTGTTTCTGGCAAGGCCAGTATTTAACACCAGTCCCTAGGTGCCCCTTGAGAAGGTGGAGGTTAGCTGCCACCTTGAACTGTTGCAGTCCGTGTGTTGTAGGTAGACAGACAAAGCTGGTAGGGATGGAGTTTAGGATTTTGATTCGGTGACAGTGATGGTACAGTGATACATTTCTGAGCCTGGATATTGAGGGGCTTGGAATTTGCAGGTGCTGACAGACTTGTTCCCTTTTGAAAGCGTCTAAGCTCCTCAGCTGAGCTGTTCTATTGACAGTGAGTTCCACATTTGAATGATTCCCATCCTGATTTCTGTGTTGGATAGGCACATCTCTCTTTTGATTTGGCGTTATGTTACTATCAGCTGTATTTTGTACACCGCCACCATCAGTTGCAATCACCTATTAGGAGCATAAGAACTAGGAGCAGGTGAAGTCCATTCGGCCCCTGTAGTCTGCTGCACCATTCAATAAGGTCATGGCTGATCTTCTTGTGACCTCAGTTCCACTTCCTGTAACCCTGAACTCCCTTACCTTCACAAAAATCTATCAAACTCAGCCTCAAATAAATTCTATAATCCCCTCCATTGCTTCTGGGGAACAAAATTCCACAGATTAATGAGAGAAATGAAATCTCATCTCCATCTTAAATATGAGACCACTTACTCAAGAACAGTGTCAACTATTGGTGGATGTGTTAAGCTAACCCCTTTCAGCAGGACGATAAGGATAGAAGTGTTGTAGTCCTGTGATGATTGAAGAATTCTTATTATTGTCTTCCCATTAAGACCCCCATCTGAAGGTTCACAGACGGTCCTGAGTCCAATGGTGACCTGTGGCCCAACAGGCATGTTGTTGTGTCGACCCGTTGTCCTCAGCATCCCTCACTGTGCAGACGTCTGCGGATCAGACTGGAGCGTTAAATTCAAGACGCAGACTCACCAGGCAGCCTGGGAGGTAAGAGCACAAGACCCAGCAACGTTCACTTGCAGGCTACCAGAATCCAGCAGCCTCGTTTATCCCGTTTGTGAGATCGGCCGCATTTACTTCCCATCCCTAAGTGCTCCGGAGAAATGGCTCAACATCAGCAACAGGCAATAATTCTCAGACACTGTTTCAGTTGTGTGTGATCCAGTGGTACCTTGACAATGACAGAAGTGAAAAAAGTTTAATAGTAGAGAGCATTTCATTTGAATTGACTGTCATATATTGTGGTCACTTTTACTGCTAATTCCAGTTAATCTGAAGTGAGAATCTTTTGAGCCTGTGCTTTCAGAGCATTGGCTTCAGCCTCTACATTACCAGTTCAAAGACATTACCAACTGTGCTACCATCACCCTACGAATGTTGCTGGAATATGGGTGTGATGCCAACTCAACTAAAGCAGTCCACCTGTCGAACCAATGCCCTGTTCGCTCACTGGGCTGGTTGTTGGGAATCAGAGCTCATACTCCAGAAATATAAAATTGGGAATGGTTTATTCATCTGACCCTAATCCAGAAATTGATTTCACCCTCTACTGCATTTGGTCTCTCCCTCCAATATATTTTTCTCATTCATGGGAGGTGAGCATCCCAGGCTGGGACAACGTCTATTGCCCGACACTAGTTGCCCCTTGAGAAGGTGCTGGTGAGCTGCCTTTTTCAACCACTGCACTCCATGTGCTCCTTGCTGTTACGGAGGGAATTCCAGAATTTTGACCCAGCCACAGCGAAGGATTGGCGATGTATTTCCAAACCAGGATGGTGAGTGATTTGGAGGGGATCTTGCAGGGGGTGGTGTTCCCATGTACCTGCTGCCCTTGTCCTTCTGGATGGAAATGATTGTGAATTTGGAAGGTGCTGTTGGAGGACCCTGAGTGAGTTACTGTGGTGAGTCTTTCTCATACAGCATACTGAAGTTAGCTCAAGTGGCCTGGCATGAAGAAATGCCCCCACTGGAAGTTAGTGCCAGGCCAGAAGGGGTAGTACTTAATTCTGTTTTGTTTCCTGACTTCACAGAATTGTTACAGCACAGGAGGCCGTTTGGATCATTCACAGGATGAGCTGTCATTGACAATTGTCAAATGCACTGGAAAAATGTAATTTGTCGTTGGTGTTCATGTTACTAACTGTCCAGGATTCTCCCTCCCTCTGATTTGGTGCAGCTAACTCTCTGCGGAAGAATAACAGTTATTCCGTTGTCAGATGATCAGGGAAAGAGCACTGTCCAAAGTTACAGGAGGACTTCTGATGTTGGCTGTTCGTTTCTAAACTGCTCTTCTTTTCTCTTTCTCTTTTGCTATTCAGGAGGTGGTGACATTGGAAGAGGAGAATTTAAATACCCCCTGCTACTGTCAGCTGGACCCCCAGTCCTGCCATGTTCTGCTTGACCAGTTGGGCACGTATGCCCTCGTTGGAGAGTCTATCTCCAGGTCAGCCATTAAAAGACTCCAGCTCGCCATATTTGCACCCATCTCATGTACATCTCTGGAGTACAGCCTTAAAGTGTACTGTGTGGACGACACTCCAGATGCTTTAAAGGTATCTGTTATATTGTAAACTCCTCCACATCCATTCTCAGCTTTTGACATGCCTCTTTGTGTGAATATGACTCTCTCTTTATCGCCTTGTTTTTGTTTTAGCGTCACACAGCAAGGTCTTTATCAGGGAGTTAAAACATTCCAGATATTGATTTTGATAACTTCAGATTGGAACTGCCCCTCCGATTTCATGCAGGATCTGTTTCAGCTGTTTAGACCTCCACTACACTCATCTATTCCTCGACTTTCTGTCTCATTATTATCTTTTATTTCGCTCACCTACCATCATCCCTTTTATCATTTAATCACTCCCTGCACCATCCAGGCTGTAATGATTTGAAAGCTTGGCTGTACTGGTTAACTGATAGAACACAATGTTTTATTGCAACCAATAACACTTATTTACAAAGTACATTACATGTAGTTACGTGCTTTGTTATCCCATTCAGCCGTGTACCATGTGTAGGGTCTAACTCCACCCTTGACATGACAAGTCAGTCACATGACTCATCCCTCAGTGATTGTCCCTTAAATGGGCCAATCAGGATCAAGGGTGACTGGCATCCGTTCGGGTTGACTGGATTCTGAGATAGCTGATAAACACAACCCATGGTGCACAGACAGTGCCGCATGTAAATACATTCTTCCTCACTTTACCTACTGGATTTATTAATAACTATAAGTAAGTTGTAATTTCTCGTGAAGGGTCAGGTAGGTCGGAGGTTTACATGCTGCTCCTCAAGCCTCAAGTCCCTCTCCACATGTTCCTGCTGAAGGGTCTTGACGTGTTCCATACTTTCCCAAATTAACCTTCCAGATTTTGGCCAATCACTAGCCAGAGCCTCCTTTGAGTCATTCTTCAAGAATGATTTAGGGAACATCCCCATAACTTGTTGGATGTCTTCCTATAAGTTTCCTCCCACGATCAAGGTCATTCTTGTTCATACACAGACAGTTGCCTGAGGGTGGAATTGAACCCAGGTCCCTGAAGCTGGGAGGTAGCAGTGCTAGCCACTGAGCCACCGCGCCGCCCTTGTTCTTCACTCTGGTTCTGTACTTGCTTCAAGACAGACAAATCCCTAACTTCTCCCTGCCCCAATGGCAGGTTTAAACCTGAAATGTTAACACCATCGGACTTTCCTCCTCCACAGGTACTGCTCGGTCTTCATTTTCTGAGTTTATTTCAGAATTCCTGCGTCGATGTGTTGGTCTTTTAAATCTTTGCTCATGCTTCCTGGAAACTGAGTTGTAGTGGGGTGCATACCATCTATCGCCCTCAGTGCCTCAGCAGGAGCATTCAAAGTCCACCTGTCTGATGAAAATAGTATTTGTACGGAAGCAGTGTGCAGGAATATGGGGAAAAGGCAGAAGATTGGCACTCGGGGAGAGAATAGCTCCAGAAATGATGGAACAAATGGCCTCCTCTGTAGTGGAACAGCTGTGTGCTTTTGTGAATGGGTTGGCCAAGGTGGATGTGGATAAGTGTATCCATTTGTGGAAGAATCCAAAGCCAGGGGTCATGACAACAGGATAGTTACTAAATCCAGGGGGAAAAACAAGGAAGAATTTCTTTACTCAAGAGAATGATTGGGACACAAAACCCTCAATCTCAGAGCATCTCAGGATAATTAGCTTAGATGCATTCAAGAGGCAACTAGATGAGTACATAAGAGAAAGGAGAATGCTAAGATACTGCTGAATGGAAGAGAGGAATATAAATGCCAGTGTAGACTAGATGGGCCAAATAACTTTGGACACAAGAACAGGCCATTCATCCCTTCCAAACCTACTCTGCCGTTCTAAATCAAGGCTGATCATCTACCTCAACACTATATTCCCACACTAACTCCACAACTTTTGTTGTCATCAGCCAGTAGAAATCTCACCATCCAATTTACTTTATAACTGGCCTTCCACAGCCCTCTAGGGTAGAGAATTTCACTACACTGTGTATCTGAGAACATATGTTCTTGCTCAGCAAAAATTCTGTAAGGCGTTGGTTGCGGCCCAGGCTGGTTTAAGGTGACAGATTCCAGTTCCCCCGAGGCTACCACTCAATCAGTAAAATAAATGCAAAGTATTGAAGACACTGGAAATCATAGTCATACAGCACAGAAACAGAGCCTTTGGCCCAACTTGTCCACGCCAAACAGATTTTGCGAACTAATCTGGTCCTATTCTACTCATCTGAAACTATTACAGAGAATGCTGGAGAAACTCAGCAGATCTGGCAGCATCTATAGGGAGAGAAGCAGAGTTTAAGTTCCGAGTCCATGATGACTCTCGATAGGAACTCTAGTCTGAACCAGAGTCATACTGGACTTGAAGTGTTAATTCTGTTTCTGTCTCCAGAGATGCTGTCAGGCCTGCTGAGGTTCTCCAGCTTTCGTCAATGAATCGATTAAAAGCTGATTGTTTTCACATTTTTTTGTTTTCTTCCATCTGTCTCCCAACAGGAAGTGCTGGAGCTGGAGAGGACTCTGGGAGGTTACCTGCTTGAGGAACCCAAGACGCTACTGTTCAAGGACAGTTACCACAACCTCCGGCTTTCCATCCACAATATCCCCCACTCACTGTGGAGAAGCAAATTGCTCGCCAAATATCAGGTGGGTCTTAAATTGTCACACCTCCAGCGCCGCTCGCAGAGAATAAAGAACTTGTTGTTTGCATTTTGACTTGTTCATTCGGAATTTTATGTTCAGCTGGAGCAAGAACAGCAACTGAACTGAAAGCATTTATTTGTCTGTTGGATTATTGGGAATCAGTACCATGCAACCTCCTATTCAGCCCGCAGCCTGCTTCTTGATACCTTCCAGTGCCACATCCCTACCTTGGACTGATTGAAACTGATAGTTAAGAAAGGGCATGGGGATGCCTGAGTAAAGCCTCCCACATTTTTGTTACTGTCCCACTGTCAGTTAGGAACTGAACAAACCTGAACTGCTCAGACTGTACAGGGTTCCTCCAAGTGTCTATATAGATTGCAGCGGTTCAGTATTTTGTGATACTGCCTCTCTGCTGGGGAGGTGTAAATAAACACAGGAAATATGGGCAGGAGTAGACCATTCAGTGATAATGGGAACTGCAGATGCTGGAGAATCCAAGATAACAAAGTGTGAAGCTGGATGAACACAACAGGCCAAGCAGCATCTCAGGAGCACAAAAGCTGATGTTTCGGGCCTAGACCTTCATCAGAGAGGAGTAGACCACTCGGCCCCTTTAACCTGTACACCATTCTTGTGGTTGGTTAGCACGCGGGTTGGTTCGTTGTTTCACAGACATTTCATTACGCTGCTGGGTAACATCATCAGTGCAGCCTCTGATGAAGCGCCATTGTGTTTTCCCGCCTGGTATTTAAACTTAGGAGTCCCGTTGAGCTCGATTACCTCACTTCTGGTTTTCCTTCGCAATGGCGTGTATATGGGGTCAAGCTCTGTGCATCTGTTGATAGCTTTCTTTGTGGAGAATGGTGTCCACCATTCTGTATGATCATGGCCAATCTTCTGCCTCAGCTCCAGTTTCCTGCCTGCCCTTCCTCCACATGCCTCGATTTTTAATCAGGGAAGGCCAAGGGAAAAGATAGGAAAATGGAGTTGAGGATTATCAGATCAACCGCAATTTTAATCTATAGTGAATCTGACTTGATGGGCTGAATGGCCTATTTCTGGTCCGACATCTTATCATTTTACCTTGCCTGAGAGACCTGTCCCAGCCTTACATATTGGATTTTGATTTAGGTTTTATTGTAACGTGTACTTGAGTACAGGAGTACAGTGAAAAGTGTATAATGTCACCAACACAGTGTTTTCTTGGGTACAAATGGACATAGATACAAAAATGCAGGTGCAAATTAGTAAGAGAAATACAGTTAAAATGTTAAGCATCACCTTCACAGAATAAGTGGAGAAAAAAAGAAATAAGGTTATATTTAATCTTAAAGTCCCTCTTAACTTTAATTAGAAAAATAAAGGAGTTATGTTAAAGGTTCAGCAGGCATTGACGAGTCCTTAGCTCGCTCTCTGGAAGACCTGAGCTGTATGTTCTCACTGCCACAGATATCAGGGCAGCCCCCTCATCGCTCGCGCTTCCCGTGCTGGGAATATATCCAGCCCTAGAGACTACACAATCCTCTGGCAGAGAGATTTTCAATTATTTACACAACCCTCTGCATTAAGACATTTCTCAGTGCAAAACGATCTCCCAGCACGACTGTGACCCAGCACGCACCCCTTTGGTTCAAAATCGCTGGGTTGTGGCTGCCTGACAGTGAGCACTTGTTGACCTCACTCACTGCGTTCCGAGTGCGACTCGCTGCCTGTGTTGAGTGAGCTGACCTCGGCAGTGAGAGCAGAGGTCTCCAGCTGGTGGAGAGGTAAGCTGTCACTAAGGATTCCCACTCGCGTACCGCCCCCAACTAGCACCAATCCCCCAACTAATGCCCAGTGTCTCACTGTTGAAAATGTCTGAATCGTGATGCCTCCCTTGGTTGAACAGGGCTCCTCAGTTGGTTTTGTGAGCAAAGGCTGGCTGTTGAGCAAAGGCTGTATTGAGCCACGTCTCAGAGTCAGCCTTTAGAAGAGAGAAGGTAATGATTTCTGAAGGGAGAAGTTTTAGAGCTCTGAAAAAACCAGTGCTTTCTGACCTAGTTTTCCTTCACATACCTGGTGAGATTTTGACACTGAAATATAAATTATTTCCTCCCGTACTAGTACTATTAAATATTTAATGTCATGCTTGTCTCTGCCAGCCAGGAAAATTGCCACAGGGTCAAGTTTCTAAGGAAACTGTGGCCAGCAATGTAGAGGCATGGACTGCACAACTTTTTGATCATTTTCTTGTGAATTATAGAATCCCTGCAGTGTAGAAGCTGTTCAGTCCATCCAGTCTACACCACCCCTCCGAAGAGCATCCACCCAGTCCTGTACTCCCCACACTGTACCTGTAACCCTGCATTTCCCATAGCTAAACCCACCTAACCTGCATATTCCTGGACAGGATGGGTAATTTCGCATGGCCATATCTTGCACATCCTGGTCTGTGAGAGGAAACAGGAGCACCCAGAGAAAACGCACACTGACTCAAAGAGAGTGAGGCTGGAATCGAACCTGGGTCCCTGGTACTGTGAGGCAGCAGCACTAACCACTGATTCACTGTGTAGGAGGCAACACAGTGACTAGATGCAGCTGGGGACACCATCCAGGGTTAAACTTCCTTACAATCATTTGCCTTTTTCTTATTGCCACGAATGGGTATTTCTCCTTGCCGTTCCTTACTGTTAATTCCCAATTGTGATGTACCTTGAAACAGATTTCAGATGAAGCCAATGTATTCCCTGGGGCTACCTAGAAATGCATAATTTCAGTTCATTAAGTCATGGGAGTTTCACCAAGACTCCTTAGATACCACTTCCCAAGCTCTCAACCAGGTCCATCTCGAAAGGCAATGGCAGCAGATACATGGGAACACCACTCCCTTGCAAGTTCCCCTCCGAGCCACTCACCATCCTGACTTGGAAATATATCACCATTCCTTCAGTGTCATTGCATCAAAATTCCTTCCTAACAGCATTAAGGGTCTACCTGTTCCAAATGGACTGCAGTGGCTCAAGAAGGCAGCTCATCACCACCTACTCATGGGCAATTAGCAAGACATTCCTGGTTCAACCAGCAATAACCTCATCCCATGAATGATTTTTTATAAAATGCCGTTGCTAACTGAGCCAACGTGCCCATTTCCCATCCCTAATTCTGATTGACAAGTTGGGGGTGTGGTCTTTTTGAACCGCTGCAGTGTCAGGAATGTAGGGACAGCCACAACACAGTTAGGGAATTGCAGGATTTTGACCCAGTGACACTGAAGGAATGGTGATATGTTTCCAAGTCAGAATCAAGAGTTATGTGGAGGAGAACTTCCAGATGGCTGTGTTGCCATGTATCTGCCACTGTTGTCCTTCCAGATAAAAGTGTTTGCTGGTTTGCCAATGTGTTATTCACGTTCTCAGCCTCTGATATGCTGCAGCTCTGTGTTAAACAAGCTTCTTAAAGTTGGCTTAAAATGATCGTCTCAGGACTGTCACAAAAACAGATTAAAAGCTTTGCAGAGGAATCACCACTGAATGAGTCACTGGCTGAGTGATACAGAAACGTGCTTGCTTTCCGAAAGAAATGGGTTCAAATTCTAGCAAAGCACTTTGGGAATTTAAATCGAACTAATTAAATAACTGCAGAATTAAACGCTAGTCTCAGTACAGATGCCATGAAGCAATCAAATTGTCACGTCTTTTAGGGAAGGAAATCTGCTGTTTACCTGGTCTGGTGTACATGTGATTCGAGATCCCGTCAATGAGATTGACTCAAAGCTCCCTCTGACATGGCTGAGCCAGTCATCCTGTTGCGTTATCAATTCTGGCCAAACGTGGAAGGATAATAATTGAAATCTAATTCCAGTCCAACTTACCCTCGGTAATCGCCCTCCACACACACACACACACACACTGTACACCCACCCCAACCCAAGGACATCTGCAATACTGACAAACAGTTCCCAGGGGACCCCTATAAATACTGACACACTCCCCCCCTGGGTGTACCCTGTAAATACTGACACACTCCCCCCTGGGTGTACCCTGTAAATACTGGCACACGCCCCCCTGGCTGTACCCTGTAAATACTGACACGCTCCCCCCTGGGTGTACCCTGTAAATACTGACACCCCCCCCCCCCCCCCCCCCCCCCCGGGACCCCCCCTGTAAATACTGACACATGCCCCCCTGGGTGTACACTGTAAATATTGACACACTCCCCCCTGGGTGTACCCTGTAAATACTGACACACGCCCCCCTGGGTGTACCCTGTAAATACTGGCACACTCCCCCCTGGGTGTATCCTGTAAATACTGACACACTCCCCCCTGGGTGTACCCTGTAAATACTGACACACTCCCCCCGGGATCCCCCTGTAAATACTGACACACTCCCCCTGGGTGTATCCTGTAAATACTGACACACTCCCGCCTGGGTGCCCCCTGTAAATACTGACGCACTCCCCCCTGGGTGTACCCTGTAAATACTGACACACTCCCCCTGGGTGTATCCTGTAAATACTGACACACGCCCCCCTGAGTGTACCCTGTAAATCCTGACACACTCCCCCCGGGACCCCCCTGTAAATACTGACACATGCCCCCCTGGGTGTACACTGTAAATATTGACACACTCCCCCCTGGGTGTACCCTGTAAATACTGACACACTCCCCCCTGGGGGTACCCTGTAAATACTGGCACACGCCCACCTGGCTGTACCCTGTAAATACTGACACACTCCCCCTGGGTGTACCCTGTAAATACTGACACGCTCCCCCTGGGTGCCCCCTGTAAATACTGACACACTCCCCCTGGATGTACCCTGTAAATACTGGCACGCTGCCCCTTGGGTGTTCCCTGCAAATACTGACACACTCCCCTCGGGTGTACCCTGTAAATACTGACACACGCCCCCCTGGGTGTACCCTGTAAATACTGACACACTCCCCCCTGGGTGTACCCTGTAAATACTGACACACTCCCCCCTGGGTGTACCCTGTAAATACTGGCACACTCCCCCTTGGGTGTACCCTGTAAATACTGACACACGCCCCCCTGGGTGTACCCTGTAATTACTGACACACGCCCCCCTGGGTGTACCCTGTAAATACTGGCACACTCCCCCCTGGGTGTACCCTGTAAATACTGACACACGCCCCCCTGGGTGTACCCTGTAAATACTGGCACACTCCCCCTTGGGTGTACCCTGTAAATACTGACACACGCCCCCCTGGGTGTACCCTGTAAATACTGACACACGCCCCCCTGGGTGTACCCTGTAAATACTGACACACGCCACCCTGGGTGTACCCTGTAAATACTGGCACACTCCCCCCTGGGTGTATCCTGTAAATACTGACACACTCCCCCCTGGGTGTATCCTGTAAATACTGACACAATCCCCCTTGGGTGTACCCTGTAAATACTGACACACGCCCCCCTGGGTGTATCCTGTAAATACTGACACACTCCCCCCCCGGGTGTACCCTGTAAATACTGACACACTCCCCCCGGGATCCCCCTGTAAATACTGACACACTCCCCCTGGGTGTATCCTGTAAATACTGACACACTCCCCCCCGGGTGTACCCTGTAAATACTGACACACTCCCCCCGGGATCCCCCTGTAAATACTGACACACTCCCCCCTGGGTGTACCCTGTAAATACTGACACACACCCCCTGGGTGTACCCTGTAAATACTGACACACTCCCCCTGGGTGTACCCTGTAAATATTGACACACGCCCCCCTGGGTGTACTCTGTAAATACTGACACACTGCCCCTTAGGTGCCCCCTGTAAATACTGACACACGCCCCCCTGGGTGTACCCTGTAAATACTGACACACTCCCCCTGGGTGTACCCTGTAAATACTGACACACTCCCCCTGGGTGTACCCTGTAAATATTGACACATGCCCCCCTGGGTGCCCCCTGTAAATACTGACACACTCCCTTCTGGATGTACCCTGTAAATACTGACACACTCCCCCCTGGGATCCCCCTGTAAATACTGACACACTCCCCCTGGGTGTACCCTGTAAATACTGACACACTCCCCCCGGGATCCCCCTGTAAATACTGACACACTCCCCTCTGGGTGTACCCTGTAAATACTGACACACGCCCCCCTGGGTGCCCCCTGTAAATACTGACACACTCCCTCTGGATGTACCCTGTAAATACTGACACACTCCCCCCGGGTGTATCCTGTAAATACTGACACACTCCCCCCGGGTGTATCCTGCAAATACTGACACACTCCCCCTCAGAGCCCTCCTTTAAATCCTGACTCTCTTCGCCCGGGACCCCTCTCTAAATACTGACACTCTCCCCCGGGACCCCTCTGTAAATTCTGACGCACTCCCCTCTGTGGACCTCTTGTAAATATTGACTCAGTTGCCAGAAGTCTCATGTCCTCTGTTCAAACTAAAACATAAAACAACTTGTTACTTTTTATTGGTGAGAAATAAAGGGTCTCACAACAAATAAAGAATACAGAGTAATCATAACTCTCCTCAATTCTGTGTTCCCCATATCCCTAACAACCGGGTTTTGCAGTTCAGAAAGTTTTCTGTTAGATATTTCCCAAAATTTGCAACATTTTAATGTTGATTTATTTTTCACCCATGCATGTTTCTCTCAATGAATAGATTGAATGAAAATAATCAAGTCTCACTCTTCCTCTCCTGCCTTGCTCTCCTCTCTCTCCAATCTCATCTCTTTCATCCTTTCTGCTTTCTCCTCTCTCCATCCTTTCCCTTTCTGCTCTCTCACTCCCCCCATTTTTCCTGTCTCTCTCTCTCTCTCTTTCCTTTACCCTTTTTGTCTTCTCTTTCTCACTACTCTCCCTCTCCTCTCCCGCTCCTCTCTCTCTCTATCTCTCACTTTCTCTCTTTCGGCCTCTTGTGTATTCCAGGAAATCCCATTTTACCATATCTGGAGTGGTACCCAGAGAGCTCTGCACTGCACCTTCTCACTAGAGCGATACAGCCTGGCATCGTCTGAATTCTCCTGCAAAATCTGTGTCCGGCAGGTGGAGGGAGAGGGTCAGATTTTCCAGCTACATACAACCATTGAAGAGGTAAGAGAACAGGAAGATGAAGAACGATTCTAAGCTGTGATCACAAATCTCCAACATAGCCTAGTTACTGAAGATAATAAACTATTAACTGTACCTCAAAAAGTAAGAGTTTTATCAACACATATGGCTGCTCTCTCTTTAGAGAGACAGAGACCGAGAGAGAGGTCTGTTGTAGACTTAACCTGAGCGTCGCCACATCTCAGACAGTGAGAGAGAGGTTGAGAAGGAGAGTCCTTAATAGCGACTGCATCTGGTGGCAGGATCAAACTCATTCTGTAGGCATCACTCTGCATTAGATACAGACATTGAACCAACTGAGCTAACCAAAAGAAGAGGCACAGGATGCTGAGGGATGACATATAAATGATAAGTTAAAAACCGAAAGAACTGCAGATGTTGTAAATCAGGAACAAAAACAAAGTTGCTGGAAAAGCTCAGCAGATCTGGCAGCATCTGTGGAGGAGAAAACAGAGTTAATGTTTCGGGTCTGGTGACCCTTCCTCAGAACTCATAAGACCATAAGACATAGGAGTGGAAGAAAGGCCATTCGGCCCATCAAGTCCACTCCGCCATTTAATCATGGCTGATGGGCATTTCAACTCCACTTCCCTGCACTCTCCCCGTAGCCCTTGATTCCTTGTCAGATCAAGAATTTGTCGATCTCTGCCTTGAAGGCATCCAACGTCCCGGCCTCTGCTGCACTCCGTGGCATTGAACTCCACAAACCCACCACTCTCTGGCTGAAGAAATGTCTCCTCATTTCCATTTTAAATTTACCCCCTCTAAATTTAAGGCTGTGCCCACGGGTCCTAGTCTCCCCGCCTAACGGAAACAACTTCCTAGCATCCACCCCTTCTAAGCCATACATTATCTTGTAAGTTTCTATTAGATCTTCCCTCAACCTTCTAAACTCTAATGAGTACAATCCCAAAATCCTTAGCCGTTCATCGTACGTTAAACCTACCATTCCAGGGATCATCCGTGTGAATCTCCGCTGGACACGCTCCGGGGCTAGTATGTCCTACCTGAGGTGTGGAGCCCAAAATTGGACACAGTATTCTAAATGGAGCCTCACTAGAGCTTTATAAAACTCAGTTTTGAGTTCTGCCAGTTCTGAGGAAGGGTCACTGCACCCAAAACGTTAACTCTGTTTTCTCCTCCACAGATGCTGCCACATATAAATGATATCCTGCTTTAATTGTATTACACTGTATATGCAGTGTAGTTAAGACCATTCAGCCCAACAGATCTTAAACATTCTCACAAGATTCCATGCTCTGAAAATTTGGTAATGCTGTTTCTCCTGAACTCCCATTTAGATGTATTAGGAGCTGATATGTATTTGTGGTCCTTTGTTCCATAGTCAAAACATCGTGTCTCGCTCTCTCTCTCTCTCTCTCTCTCACAACCTTGTTCAAATCCTTTCATAAGCTTAAAGACCTAATCGTCTCTTTTGTAGGCTCTTCACACTTTCCTGATGTGTGTAGCCTTCTCTGAGCTGGTATAATGCCAGCCGCTGTGTTTGTGACTTCCTCTGGTGACTGTCGTTACTTTGATCAATCTTTGTGAGCGTCTTATAACACACTTCCTAGGCAGGTGTGAGTTGCCCCAGAACATCTTCACTGAGTGGCACATATGAGCATCTCAGTGTGACTTGAAGAATCCAGATTTCTTAATTCAGATGACAGTCCTTAATACCATAAGTTCTGAGTTAGGGTTAACCCTAACCCTAACCCTGACCCTAACCCTAACCCTAACCCTAACCCATTAAAGGCACTGTATAAATGAAAGGTGTTATTTTGGATTCGTCACTTTGTGTCCTCATGTTGACCGTTGTGAGCACAATGAAGTGTTGTATGTGATTGGAATTGGTATCACATAACAATAAATATCTGTTGCTTTTCCCAACAGAATGCCAAAGGCGTTAGCCCGTTCCACACGCAGGGCAGCACTAACATAGCCACACAGGTCGGCCCTTATGCCTTTAAGATTCCATATTCCATCCGACAGAAAATCTGTACGAATTTGGACGCACCAAACACCCGAGGCAATGATTGGAGGCTCCTAGCCCAGAAGCTGGGAGTTGACAGGTGAGCAGAGATATGCCTTACAGGCTGTCAGCAAAGCAGAATTGGGAAACTGCTAGACTCAAAGAAGCAGTTTTCAGGACATTTCGAAAACTAGAACACAATCAGGCAGAGTCAACATGGTTTTGTGAAAGGAAGGTCTTGTGTGTCAAATACTGGAGTTCTTTGAAGTTGTAACATGCAGAGTGGATGAAGGTGACCAGCAGATGTGGCATATCTAGATTTCCAGAAAGCATTTGCTAAAGTACCCGCATGAAAGGTTACTGAGAAAGGTAAGATCTCATGATGTTGAGGGGGTGATACGTAGGCAAGGATACAGGACCGACTAACCAACAGGAAGCAGCGAATGCAGAAAAATGGGGCATTTTCAGGATGACAAACTATAACAAGTGAAATGCCACTGGAATTAGTATCAGAGCCTGAACTTTTTATGATCTGCACCAGTGACAAGGATGAAAAGGCTGACTGCACTGTCACCAATCCTTCTGCGCAAGGCAAACCCTTCATCCTCCTGAACTAGAATCACAAAATATGTACAGTGTGGAAGCAGGCTATTTGGCCCATTGAGCCCACACCACCCCTCTAAAGAGTATCCCATCCCTCTACCTATCCCTGCATTTCCCATAGCCAATCCAGCTAACTTGCACATCTTTGGACTGTGGGAGGAAACTGGAGCGCCCAAAGGAAACCCACACAGACACAGGAAGAATGTGAAAACTCCACACAGGCAGTCACCTGAGGGGGGACATTGAACCCTAAGTCCCTGGTGCTACGAGGCAGCAGTGCCAACCACTGAGCCACCGTGCCAAACCGTCCCTGCACTGTTACCAAAGCAGTTACGTCTTCCTTAACTAAGGAGATCAGAATTGTCTACAGCACTCTCAGTATAGTCTCAACTATACTATTGTAGCAAGACGTCCCTCCTTTTATATTTCAACCATCAGCAGTAAAGAGCAACATTCTACTTGCTGTCCTTCCTGAAGGAAAACAAAGTCTGCCAACAAAAGTAAGATTTATTCTCCATCAGAATGCGGTCAGTCAAGAATGGTAATGCAATTTATTTTTTATTCATTTGTCAGCATTTATTGCCTGTCCCAGGTACTGTCAACAGCCAATCAAATTGCAACATTTTTAAGGTTATATTGGGGGAGTTAGGATTAACTGATTCTCCTCTTTCTGCTGGGAAAGGAGGTATCATAAGGTGCAGCCATCAATTTATTAGTTTATCATACCTCTGTTCCCTCATCTCTGTATGTGCAAAATATAGAGAACTCCAAGAGCAAACCTGTCTTTCTGTTTCAATCTGAACTAGAAAATTATTGCACTATCAGTGATATTTCAATTCATCAGTATCACTGTTCTGTTAGAATATACATAGAACATAGAACCATACAGCACAGAATCTGGCTATTTGGCACTCCATGTCTATGCTGATCATGATGCCATTCTAAACTACTCCCATCTTCCCTCACAAGGTCCCTATCCCTCTAAATGCCTCTTAAACATTGTAATTATATTTGCATCTACCACCTCCCCTGGAAGCATGTTCCAGGCACTTAACACACTCTGCTCAAAAAACTTTCCTCACACAGCTCCTTTAAACTTTTGCCCGCAGATCTTAAACCTATGCCCCCCCCCCCCCCACCCCCCACCATCCACCCTGCGAGGAAGACTCTGATGATCCACCCTTTCCATGCCTCTCATAATCTTATATACTTCTGCCAGGCTGCCCCACAGTCTCTGATGCTGTCACGAAAACAATCCAAGTTTGTTCAACCTCCCCTTAGTTAAGTCTGAAAGGACTGCGGATATTGTAAATCAGGAACAAAGACAGAAGTCGCTGGAAAAGCTCAGCAGGTCTGGCAGCATCTGTGAAGAAAAAATCAGAGTCAATGTTTTGGGTTCTGAGGAAGGGTCACTGGACTCAAAATGTTAACCTGATTTCTTCTTCACAGATGCTGCCAGACCTGCTGAGCTTTTCCAGCAATTTCTGTTTTTGTTCTCTCCTTAGCTAGTGTATTCCAATCAGACAGTATCCTGGTAAACCTCTTTCGCACCATCCCCAAAGCTTCCACATTCTTCCTACTGTGTGGCGACCAGAACTGCACACAGTACTCTAAAAGTGGCCTAACTAAGGTTTTATAGTGTTGCAACATAACTTTGCCAACTCTTACACTCAATGTCTGAACCAATGAAGGCAAGCAAGCTGTACGCCTTCTTTACCTCCCTATCCACTTGTGTTGCTACTTTCAGGGAGCTATGGACTTGTCTCCCAAGATCATTCTGTGTATCCATGCTCCTAAGGGTCCTGCCATTTACTGCATATTTTGTTCTTGCATTTGACCTCCCAGTATATATTAATTTTGCTCTCTCTCATGTTTAGGTATCTCACCTATTTTGCTACGAAACTTAGTCCGACCGGCGTCATCCTGGACCTGTGGGAAGCCCAGCATCAGGATGATGGAGACATCAACTCCCTCGCCAGCATCCTCGAGGAGATGGGCAAGAGTGACATGATGGTAGTCATGACAACAGAAGAATGCTGAAACACGGATAACCTTAGAACATTGTGATGGATCCCCAGCATCCATGGCAACTGTTACAGAAATCCACTTGCTGCTGCCTGCAGCAGCAGGCCAATTAGGAACAAGTAGCAATTTTAACATGAGAGCTGAAGATGTCATGTTCGATCTAGACAAAAGAAACCTCTCCTCTCAAAAGCTTTGGGCAGCTTGTATAAGATTAACAGTTTCTTAGGAAACGCATTTAATTTATTGTCCATATCTTTGGATGCTTTTGTTTTATTCGCTCCTATATTGAGACTTTGTACAAAAACCGGAGGATCTGTTTACATTCACGGTCGATGTAGACATCCTTCAAATCCCAGTGCACATGTTGTACAAAACAAAACAGGGAGAGGATTCCAACTGAGTCACTAGACAATTGTATATGAAATGGAAGAGGATGAATTGTGAATGCGGGCATACATCACAGAGTCATGTTAATCCTGTTTGTTTTATTTTTATGTTGCAAACACAGTTTCTCCATTCAGATTTGGAAGGACACAGACTAGATGCCACATCTGTGCAAGTTTCTCATGAGCCACGACTATGGAGTGATTTCTAAAACTTCCCTTTTCGAGACAAGCTCAGTAGCTTTGGCTGAGGGTGCCACTGGCTGGCTTTGTTCCACCTTCACTGTTCACAGTGTCGCAGCAGCATTTGACAGTCAGTCAATAAGCGCAGAGGAATGTCCTATGATGGTTAGCAGATGCTCACCAAGTAATATCAACCGCAGTCATTTCCAGGCTAACACCCATCATTTCTGCTTAAAGTGAAGAGATTTATTCATCCACTAGAGCTACTCTCCTACCTGCCCCCCTTCACCACATTGCTCCAACTCTCCACCAGGATACACAGGAGTGATTCCTACCCCAGCCTGCACTAAGTTGAGGCCCAAATTTAAAGAGGCTTGAGGCTGAAGCAAAGCAATAGTCATCCATCATAGGAATCTACTATTTCCCAGGAGAAATATTCCTGATTCATAATCTTGCAATGGCCTAACAGATGAAAATGGCTAAATCCAGACATATTGCTCCAGAACAGAGGCTCCCCAGGTGCTCCCCCTCTCCGAATCCACCACCTCCATCCACTTCACCGAACCTTCAAAACCTCAAACCAGCGGAACCTGGAGTTCCGAGAACGTTTGCTCCTCGATTCCCTTTTCATATGAACTGGAAGAATTGTAAAGCCATTTTCAAAGCCTGAGGCCAGTTCCCAGAAATGGCTGTGGATTTGGACAAGGATTGGTGCATCGTGTGGGAGTTGCCTCCTCAGGTCAGAGGTCAAAAGGAAGCCCTTGCTGGGAGCGAACGCAACCCGAGATCATTTTCTCTTCAGAACCTCTCTCACATAGAGAAGCCTTCACATGGTCTCATTCTGCATTTGACTCCCAAGTGGAGGACTAGTATCCAACGATGTCTTATTCCAAACTTGCCTTTAAATAAAACACCTTTCGTTCTTGTCATGTCCTCATTGAGACATTTGATAGTACAAGCCAATAGACATCGAAAGGTGGCTACATCATCAGAAACATCTTAAGTTGAATAAAAGGTCAGGCCAACCCAAAACAACATCAATATAGGTTGAATGTGGGAGTGTGCATTTCTGATGCTGTGACACTGTCAATAAAAGAGTATGAGATACCCAAGGCTACACCATCAGAATGACACTAGTATTAGTTACTTGTAAATGTTGTTTAAATGTTTAAGTACTTGGTAGCACAGCACATTTTGAGTTATTTATTTTCAAGGTGTTTTGGATAAATATATTTTAAATTCATTATTGTGTCATTTTATTTGTTAAATGACTGCTTCAGAAAGTGAAGTATCGGACATGAATTCTTATCCTTCATCTGGCTGGGGGAGAGAGAGCCTTTCTGCTTGTGCCTAATCCAAATCAGACAGCCCATATATGAGGAAATCCACTTATAATTCCATGATAGGGTTGTCAGCTCTCCAAGGATTGCTCTGGGATCTTACAGAATTGAAAATGAATCTCCAGGGGATCGCTACAAGTGACGTCCAGGAAAAGATTCACAGGGCCTTTAGAGAACTTTTGTTTCTCAATTTTTTTGAGTGCATCTTTTTGTTGTTAGTTACAAAAGGTATAGCGGGGGGCATGGGGGGAGGGTGTTGTTGGCTGATGGTTAATGGGAGAAGGGCTGTTTAACTGGGCAGAGGCTGCAAAAACAAGAGTGGTCATTTGCTGAAAATCTCCAGAAACCCAGGGCTGGCACCCTTCAGTCCAAAGGTCTATCTCTCCCCACACACAAGCCAATTACCAGCTAAGCCGCACACTCCTCATTCATTGTTTTAGTCAAATTTTATCAACATACAGTGGTGAGCTTTTAGCAGAAAAGAATCCTTGGTTTTGATGACAATATATAGTTTTTATAAAATTATATTTGAACAATTTATGATGGATACTGGTGTCCATTTCAATAATAGTGATATTGAGATTTTGGACCTAGATAAGAACAATCCCACTTGCTGCAGAGACAGAAGATTGGCGCTAACTTTTAGATGGCTATGGCCAGCATTTTTCAGTATTCATCAATTAAAAGCGGCTCAAGGTGTTTTAGTGAACAGTTAATCCCCTTTTTCCCATGTAAGGGGAACCATGACACCAAGCGGTTAGCAAAATAATGCTTTAAATTCTTTCATTCACTTCAAGTGCTATGCAAGTTCATAGAAGTTGTCATTTTCAGGCATATCGTAATGCTTCAGTTTTTATGTACATCTTTCATATTTATATGTATAGAAAGTGCTAGAATCAATTGCTCTGTCTGTCTTTTCATGTATTTGTTCATTCTGTAAACTACCAATTGTAAATAAGTTTAGCATTCCTATTGTAACAAATTAATTTTTATGCAATAAATTATATTTCCTAGTTTAATGAATGATTGTTTTTCTTTGAAATGCCAAATAGTGCTGCTCATAATGTTATCAATTAGATAATATTCCTCTCCCCTACTTGAACATATTTGGAACTTTTTTTCTTCGGTATATGTATTTAAGGTTATATGGGCTCATAATATTTTTTGCTCCTTTTGAGATTACTCCAGGGCGACATTTTGATTGTCAGGGGCTTTTAGACATACTTTCTTAATCTCATCGGTCAACGTAGTCATTTAGTGAAAAATACGCTTTGCATCTGTTTTCATAGGCAGAGATTGAGTCCCACAAATGCAGAGGAGATTTTTATCAGCATCCTTATTAATCATCACTGTTCCATTAAACCTGAGGCCTCAAAACACGAGGAAAGCATTAGTTTCGTCAAAACCACAATGTTTAAATTAATGAAAAGCAATAGGCATAAATTAGCAACAAATGTTTTCTTAAAACTCTGATTCATTTCTGTTCTCATACCACACCAGGTTGTAGTCCAACAGGTTTGTTCTGAAATCACAAGCTGACCAAAGAGCAAGGCTCCAAAAGCTTGTGATTTCAAATAAACCTGTTGAACTATTACCGGGCATCATGTGATTTCTGACTTTGTCCGACATTGGCATCTCTACAAAAAACTTCTGTTTTAAAAGAGATATCACCTTAAACATGTTTTCATTGGCTGGAGAGATGGTAGTTAACCTGTTATATGTTTAATTCCAACACAGCCACTGCACCTCAAGTGGTTCACGGAATAGCAAGTGCTTTGAAACATGAGAACTTAAATGGAAATCTTTATGAAATAAAACTGTTCAATATTAAATTATACACATTAACAGTCATCACTATAATCATATCCATTACACGTTCACCATATTTTAGCTCCTGAACTCTTGCAAGATTAATCTAAACAGTAAGTTTCAAAGAACTCATTACCCCAATTTTTCAGTTCCCGTTGGGCCAGTGTTACTTTGCTGAAGAATTGGAAATTATTTTCACCCCGTGTCAGCCCCTCTTATCCCTTTCAGACCTGATGCCCCATATGAATCTTTTTTTCCCTCCCTACCTCTCTCAGCTTCTCTGTTCCCCAACTGTTAGATCCTATTCATTTAAAAGACATTTGGGCAGGTACATGGATAGGAAAGGTTTAGTGGGATATGGGCCCAAATGCAGGCAAATGGGACTAGTTCAGTTTAGGAAACCTAGTCGGCACGGACAAGTTGGGCTGAAGGGCCTGTTTCTGTGCTGTATGCCTGTATAAGCTTGCCTCATTCTGCAGAATCAGATTTGCTCACTGGCCATTCATGACCCCCACTTCCACCAGCCTCACTCACGGCCACCACTCATCTCAGTCCTCCAATCACAGGCAGATTCTTATCCCACTCTGGCTGCTAGTGGGTTCATAGTGCTCCTCAGGGGTCAGTTAGCTCAGTTGGCTGGACAGCTGGTTTGTGATGCAGAGTGATGCCAATAACTTGGGCTCAATTCCTGCACTGGCTGAGGTTACCATTGAAGGACTCTCCTTCTTGACCTCTCCCTTTTCCAGAGACATGGTGGCATTCAGCATTAAACCACCACCAGACATTTCTCTCTATCTAATGAGTCAGTAGCCCTACGATCCCCTGGGACGACAGCATATTGAGGTTCACATCAAGGACCTGTCAAAAGCAAGCACAGGGAGAATCAGCCCTGTGATTGAAAGAGCTGTGACTCACTGATTCCATCTTTGGTTTACTGGCTCAGAGACAGTGACATTATCCATGGACCACTTCACCAAGTCAACTAGTGTTCAAGTAGCTTTATTGTCACATGTACCTCACAGGAGTACAGTGAAAAGTTGGCAAGTCACCACTTACAGCGCCATCTTAGGTACAGGACACTGAGGTACAGATTCTTAGGGGAAAATAATTAGCAAAATGAAGAAATAAAACATCCAGCAATAACTTAGAAAATGGGCAAATAAGAGTTCAGAATAACAGTCCTTCCAACCCAGTCCGTGCTGGGCTTTACCTCAAGCCTGGCAGTCCAAGTCCACACTAAGGCTGGGAGCCCCAGACCACACTGGGGTTAAGAGGTTGAGTCCGCGCTGAGGCTGGGGGTTCGAGTCCATGCTGAGGCTGGGAATCCCAGGGCACACTGGGGCTAAGAGTTTGGGCCCACACTGAGGCCAGGAGTTCGAGTCCATGCTGAGGCTGGGAGTTTGGGTCCACACAAAGGCTGGGAGTTCGAGTCCACGCTGAGGCCGGGAGTTCGGGTCCATGCTGAGGCCGGGAGTTCGAGTCCACGCTGAGGCCGGGAGTTCGAGTCCACGCTGAGGCCGGGAGTTCAGGTCCACGCTGAGGCCAGGGGTTCGGATCCACACTGAGGCCGGGAGTCCGTGCTCACTTTTATCCCGGACATTGCTGATGACCCCCAACGACAGCAGGTGAAAATAAAACAAAGTGAAAAGAGACAGACAAATAAAGAATGAAACGGAGTGGATGAGCTCTGGCTCAGGAGCCTTACTCTGCCAGCATCTTGGAACCTTGGAGGAAGAAGTGCATGCTCCTAAGTACAAGGCAGCAATGCAGTTTGAAGATCGTCTCAGGGATGAATGTGGCACCAAAATCCTGTGAGGTTCAGCCTCAGGCAGTTGCTGGCAGCAAAATGTCCCAACTTGAATTTCTTTGCAGATATTTTTGATCAACTTGTTTATAAATGTTGAATTTACTTGCATTTATTTTTCTAATCAACCCACTCAGAGATGTTATTATACACTTCTGGAGCAGGTGGGACTTGAACATAGACCTCTTGGACAAGGGGCAGGCACACTACTATAGCACCGCAAGAGGACCTTATGAATTTACTTGCCCAGTTGATGGGCCTGTAGATAATATCTGTGTGTCACTGTCAGAGGATCATGGGTTCAAGTTTCACTCAGGGACCTGGTCAGTTCACAACAAGGAGAGTTTAATTTCAGAATGTCAAGAACAGGACAGCAAGGCTAGAATTTCCATTTATTGAAGACTTCACCAAAGTATTTCCCACCAACACAGCCTTAGGCTCTGACAAAGTGTTGGGGAACTGATGTTTTCCACGACTGTTTTACCTGCAGAAAACAGGACTGTTGACTTTAAAAACAGTTGAGAGAAGCTAATATCGAAGGAAACACATCTAGATTTGTGCTGTTATTAACTGGTTAACATGAGGCTTTGCATTTTTTTTTGGTATTTAAAATCCAGTCAGGAACTGTCACCAGCACTACAAGCGGGCTTCCTGATGTGATTTTGAATGCAATCCATTTTAAAGTAACTGTTTTAAAAGCTATTATCTAAAAAAAGAAAAGTAAACCTTGTTAAACACACTGACAGAAGCAGAATGAGCATCTCCATACATTGGATGGGTTCCCAAGCTTTCAGTATTCCCATATGTCCCTGCCAGACTTCCCATGCTATTGATTGGGGCTGGAAGGCAGACCTCCCTGGTCTTGGGTTTCTGGTTTGGCTCAGTGTGTAACATGCTTGTCATCAAGTCAGATGAATTCTTAGTTCAGGTTTCACGTGAACCAGAGACATGACCACTTAATTTGGCCTGACATTACAACTCCATCCTTGTCAGGGGATGTGATTGTTCAGACTCAATGTCAAACTGTCAACTTTCTCGGAGCAAAGTGAAAGATCCCATGGCGCGTTTTGGAAGACTAAAGGGGATGTTCTCCAAATAATGTTGTTATCCTTTATCCATCACCAAAACGGATTTTATGATCATCTAGTTTTTTCATGGCCAGGCGATGGACTATTAACCCAGAGATCCAGATAACATTCTGGGGATCGAGATTCAAATCCCACCATGGCAGACTGGAAATAAATCTGGAATTAACAATCTACTGATGACCACTAAACCATTTCTGATTGTCAGAAACCCCACCTGGCTCACTAATGCCCTTCAGGATGTCTGGCCTAAATGTGACTCCAGACCCACAACAATGTGGTTATCTCACAGTTGGCCCCTGAAATGGCCTAGCAAGCCTCTCAGTTGTACCAACTGCAACAAAGTCTCAAAGAAATGAAAGCAAATGTATCACCTGGCATCAGCCTAGGCACTGGAAAAGACAACGGCAGAAACAGCCCTGTCAACCCTACAATTTCTACCTCAATAACATTGGGCACCAGTGCCAAAATTGGGAGAGCTGTCTCACAGACTAGTCAAGCAACAGCCTAACATAGTCATACTCACAGAATCATACCTTACAGACACCACCATCACCATCCCTGGATAATGTCCTGTCTCTCACCGGCAGGACAGACCCAGCACAGGGGGAAGCTCAGTGTTATACAGTCGGGAAGGTGTTGCTCTAGGAGTCAACAACATTAAGCCCGCATCCCATGAAGTCTCAAGGCTTCAGGTTAAATGTGGGCAAGGAAACTTCCCGCTGATTACCACAAACTGTCCTCCCTCAGCTGATGAATTAGTACTCATATCTCCCACTCAACCATGATCATCAAGCCGGGGAATCAACCCTGGTTCAATGGAGAGTGCAGGAGGGCATGGCAGGAGCAGCACCAGGCATTCCTGAAGATGAGACATCAATCTGGTGAAGCCTCTAAACAGGACTACTTTCACACCAAACAGCGAAAGCAGCAAGCAATAGACAGAGCTAAGAGATCCCACAACCGATGGATCAGATCTAAGCTCTGCAGTCCTGCCACATCCAGTTGTGAATGGCGGTAGATAATTGAACAACTCACTGGAGGGGGAGTTTCCACAAATATCCCCATCCTCAATGATGGAAGAGCAAAAGATAAGGCTGAAGCATTCACAGCAACCTACCTCACCTACCATTCCACCAGCATCCACTTCCAGAAGATCATCAGATGCCATTTAAACCACCTTCAGCAAGATGCCACCACCTGACACATATGCATTAGTCCAGCACAGCTGACTGTCAAGGTAGGGAGGCACGGTGGCTCAGTGGTTAGCACTGCTGCCTCACAGCTCCAGGGGCCTGGGTTCGTTTCCACCCTCAGGTGCCTGTCTGTGCAGAGTTTGCACATTCTCCCTGTGTCTGCGTGGGTTTCCTCGCACAGTCCACAGGTGTACAGGTTAGGTGGATTGGCCATGCTAAGTTACCCCATTGTGTCTAGAGTAGAGGGTGTGCCTGGGTGGGATGCTCCTTGGAGGGTTGGTGTTGACTCAATGGGCCGAATGGCCTGCTTCCACACTGTAAGAATTCTAGCAATCTTCAGCAAGAAGTGCTGAGTGGATGATCCATCTTGGCCTCCTCCAGTGGTCCCCAGCATCACAGATACCAGTCTTTAGCCAATTTGATTCACTCCACGTGATATCAAGAAACGATTGGAGACATTGGACACTGCAAAGGCTACGGGCCCTGACAACATTCCAGAAATAGTACTGAAGACTTGTGCTCCAGAACCTGCCGCTCCCCTAGCCAAGCTGCTCCAGTATAGTTACAACATTGTATCTACCTGAGAATGTGGAAAATTGCCCAGGTATGTCCTGTACACAAAAAGCAGGTCAAATCCAATTACCACCCCGTCAGTCTCCTCTCAATCATCAGTAAAGTGATGGAAGGTGTCAGTAACAGCGCTATCAAGCAGCACCTGCTCAGCAATGACCTGCTCAGTGACGCCCAGTTTGGGTTCTGCCAGGGTCACTCAGCTCCTGATCTCATTACAGCCTTAAACATGAACAAAAGAGCTGAACTCCAGAGGTGAGGTGAGAGTGACAGCCCCTGATATCAATGTTGCATTCAACCGAGTATGGCATTGTGGAGCCAATAGACAATAGACAATCGGTGCTGGAGTAGGCCATTTGGCCCTTTGAGCCAGCACCACCATTCATTATGATCATGGCTGATCATCCACAATGAGTATCCTGTTCCTGCCTTATCCCCATAACTTTTGATTCCACTATCTTTTAGAGCTGTATCCATCTCTTTCTTGAAAGTATCCAGAAAGTTGACCTCCACTGCCTTCTGGGGCAGAGCATTCCATATATCCACCACTCTCTGGGTGAAGAAGTTTTTCCTCAACTCTGTTCTAAATGGCCTACCCCTTATTTTTAAACTGTGTCCTCTGGTCCTGGACTCACCCATCAGCGGAAACATGCTTCCTGCCTCCACAGTGTCCAATCCCTTAATAATCTTATACGCCTCAATCAGATCCCCTCTCATCCTTCTAATCTCAAGTGTATACAAGCCCAGTCGCTACAATCTTTCAACATTTTGCCCTAGCAAAATTGGAAACAGTGGGTATCAGGGGCAAACTCTCCAGCAGTTGGAGTCATATCTGACACATAGAAAGATGGTTGTGGCTGTTGGATGTCATCTCAGCTCTAGGACACCTCTCTGCAGGAGTCCCTCAGGGTAGTGTCCTCGACCCAACCATCTTCAGCTGCTTCATCAATGACCTTCCCTCCATCATAAGGTCAGAAGTGGGATGTTCGCTGATGATTGTGCAATGTTCAGCACCATTTGTGACTCCTTAGATACTGACGTAGTCGGTGTCCAAATCCAACAAGACCTGAACAATATCCAGACATTGGCTGGCAAGTGGTAAGTAACATTTGTGCCACACAAACGCTAGGCTATGACCATAAACAACAAAAGACAATGTGAAGCCAACCCCTTGACATTCAATGGTGTTACCATCTCTGAATCCCCTGCTATCAACATCCTGGGGGTTATCATTGATCAGAAACTCAACTGTACTCACCACATAAACACAGTGGCTACAAGACCAGATCAGAGGCTAGGAATACTGTGGTGAGTAACTCACCTGCTGATTCCTCAAAGCCTGCCCACCATCAACATGGCAAAAGTCAGGAGTGTGATGGAATACTCCCCACTTGCCTGGATGGGTTCAGCCCCAACAACACTCAAGAATTTTGACACCTTCCAAAAAAACAAAGCAGCTCGCTTGATTGGCACCACATCCACAAACATTACTCCCTCCATCTCTGATGTTCAGTAGCAGCAGTGTGTACTATTTACAAGATGCACTGCAGGAATTCAGTAAAGATCCTCAGACAGCACCTTCCAAACCCACGACCACTTTAATCGAGAAGGACAAGGGCAGCAGATACATGGAACACCACCATCTATAAGTTCCCTTCCAAACCACCCACCGTCCTGACTTGGAACTATATCGCCGTTCCTTCACTGTTGTTGGGTCAAAATCCTGGAATTCCCTCCCTACTGGCATCGTGGGTCAACCCACAGCAGGAGGACTACAGCAGTTCAAGAAGGCAGCTCACCCCCACCATCTCCAGGGCAACTAGCGATGGCTAAGAAATACTGGCCAACCAGCGATGCCCATATTGCACAAAATGAATTTTTGAACCTTTTTCATTTTTTTGTGCAGTTTGAGAGAGTTTGCCGTGTGAAAATTGGTTTGTGACTCCAACATTCTGACAGTGACTCCACTTAATACTTTTATCCTTTTATTCAAATTACTCCAAGCCCTCACTCCTCCCTATCTCTGTCACCTCCTCCGGTCCCTTTACCTCTCCCTTTCTCTGTAACCTCCTCCAGCACCTACACCCATCCCTATCTCTGTCACCTCCTCCAGCGCCTACACTCCTCCCTATCTCTGTCACCTCCTCTGGTCCCTACGCATCTCCCTATCTCTGTAACCTCCTCCATTCCCTACACCCCTCCCTCTCTCTGTGACCTCTTCCAGCTCCTACACCCCTTCCTATCTCTGTAATCTCTTCCAGCTCCTACACCCCTCTCTATCTCAATAAATTCCTCCAACCGATACATCCTGCCCTATCTCAATATCCTTCTCCAGAACCTATACACCTCCCTACTTCTGTCACCTCCTCCAGTATCCTAATGCCTGAGCAAATGTTTGGAAACATTTCTGTGTTTTGCAATGTCAAAGAAGCAACATAAATGCAAGATGACAAAGTGTGGAGCTGGATGAACACAGCAGGCCAAGCAGCATCTTAGGGGCACAAAAGCTGACGTTTCGGGCCAAGACCCTTCATCAGGAGGGTCTAGGCCCGAAACATCAGCTTTTGTGCTCCTAGGATGCTGCTTGGCCTGCTGTGTTCATCCAGCTCTACACTTTGTACCTTGGATTCTCCAACATCTGCAGTTCCCATTATCTCTGAACATAAATGCAATGTCTTGCTGTAATAGTTTCCTGTTCATTGTGGATTATGTTGGTGCTTGGAATCCAAATAAAACCTCTGAGGGGAGAGTTAGGACTTGCAGGCTGTGTTCTAACAGTGAACATTTTAACTAACATTAACTAAGACTCTGAGATAACAAGGTGTGGGGCTGGATGAACACAGCAGGATTCTCCAGCATCTGCAGTTCCTATTATATCTTAAGTAAGACTCTGCTGTTTATATCTAACTAGCGTTGCTTCACTAAGTTTGCTGCAGCATCATTCCCTGTGGCCTCTTCCCACCTGATCAGCATCAGATCCACTCTTACAGACCTAAGCCTGATTGAAAAATGTGATTAGAATCTAATAACCTATACAAGCAGTGTTTAGTTTCTGTCTGCCTGACTTTGGCAGAAAAATATCATTTTGTTTTGTAACTTGCAAAGGATGGAAATGAGCCAAGAAATTGCCTTTTGGCTCATTGTATACAGGTTAAAAGAAAATTACTGGCTTTAAATGCATTCTTTTCTCATCTCCCAGAAATGGTACTTGCTATCTGCCCCATTACACCACTTAATGTGCATTACCTTGAATGCAATTAGCTGAAACGATTAGCATGCCTTTCTGTACCTGCCCAGGTCTCCGCTCTGTTATTTTGAGAGATTTTTGCATTTTCAGTTGTCAGCAACATTGAGACTGGGTGAGGGTATAATTAATAAGCCAAGATTACCCCCGACACCAATGCTCAGTAGCAGCAGAAATTCACCAAGACTTCTCCATCAGTGCCCTCTACCACTTCCATCTAGAAGCAGATACAAGGAAACATCACCCCTTGCAAGTTCCTGTTCAAAATGCTCATCATCATCTTGGAAATTTATTGCCATTCCTTATGTAGGGCTGGAGGAGATGACAGAGATAGGGAAGGGTGTAGGGGCTGGGGGAGGTGAGAGAAATTGGGAGGGAAGTAGGGGCTAGAGGAGGTCACAGAGGTGGGGGTGGGAGTGTCACCGGGTCAAAATCCTGGATTATGAAATGTTACGTACTTACACATGGAAAATGAATAATAGAATGCCTACACTGTGGAAGCAGGCCACTCAGCCTGTCGAATCCACACCAATCTTCCAAATGGCATCTCACCTCCCTACCCTATCTCTATAACCCTGCATTTCCCATGGCTAACTCAACTAGCCTGCATATCCCCGGACACCATGGGTGATTTAGCATGGCCAATCCACCTAACCTACTCATCTTTGGACTGTGGGAGGAAAGTGGAGCACCCATAGAAAACGCAGATGCAGGGAGAATGTGCAAACTCCACACAGACAGAGCTGCTGATGACAGGGCTTTTATACAAACTAGTGATCACCAGGATTAGCAAGGCGATCCCTCCGTAAGGGCTCTGTGGATGTATTTACTTTAAATGGTTGGAGATTATTGAGAAGGCAGTTTATCACCACCTTGTCTGGGGCAACTGGAAATGGGCAATAAATGTTGGTCTTGCCAGTAACTTTCACATCCCATGCATCACATGATAACATTACCCCCTGTCTCACCCCATCTATTGAATCCCTTGTTTAAGCTTTTTTACCTCTGAACTCAACCAACACATCTGGCTGATCTCCCATGTTCGGCCTCCTGGAATCTTGAGATCATCTAAACTCAATAGCCTATATCCTCTCTTTGCATTGATCCCTACATTGACTCATAGCCTGGAAATATCTTGGATTTAAAATTCCCTTCCTTGTTTCCAAAGCCCTCTGTGACCTTGCCCTCCCTATCTCTGGAATCTCTTCTTAACCCTGCCACAAGATCTCTGTGCACCTCTAACTCTGTTGTCTTCATTTTAAAGCTACCTTCACCACCTAAGACAAATCGAACTTGATCAACCCAAAAATTAGATTGCATTATATCATTGAGTCAGTACATCTCAAGTCTGTTTTAACTAAGTTGATGATGCCATGAAGCTATCAGTAGTGGAAGCTTATGTCAGCCTGCGGGCCAGTGGAGTAACAATATTAACTTCAGAAAACTAAATCTGTCTGCATTTTTGGGCATGAGACATATACTCTGGAATAGGACAGCATTCAATAAGGATTACTCATCTTTCCCAGTATCTGCACCCAATTTTCACAGATTACTGTGAAAATCAATTGAGTCAAAAATTTCTCTGGAGGCTAAAAGCATCATTACTCAGTCCAGAGTAGGTGAGACTTGAGCTAAGGCCTTTGCATAGGGATGCCACCCACTGCACCACAAGGGCCAAATGTCTGAAAGCTTGAAAAATTTAGGAAAAGCTTGTTCATGGACCAGAAACAGTAACAAACAGTGGTCTTGTGTCTATTAGTTGTTTTGAGTTCTCAATTTCTCCCCACCAGGGTATGAATTATTTGCCTCTGGTAATTAATTGTTTCTCTAATTACAAACATGGCCCAAGTCAATAAAAGTAAACTTGCCAACCGATCATAGGGAATAGCAGCAGGACTAGGCCATTTGGCCCTTTCAACCTGCTCCATCACTCAATATGATCACGTCTGATCATCTAACTCAGTCCCCTGTTCCTGCTTTCTCCCCAAACCCTTTGATCCATTTCGCCCTAACTACGATATCCAACTCCTTCTTGAAAACATTCAGTGTTTTGGCCTCAACTGCTTTTGATGGCAGAGAGTTCCACAAGTCTCACTACCCTCTGGGTGAAGATAGTTCTCCACAACTCAGTTCAAAAGGGTCTGATAGAATTGATCACATGAGAACACCTCCTCGCTTCTCCAAACTTCAGTGACTACATTCCAAACAGATCCAGTGTCTCTTCATATGTCTGACCTGCTATCCCAGACATCGGTGCAGTAAAATTTCATTTACAGCACCCTTTTCTCCTGTAGTATAAACTATGATCAATTAGAGTCTGTCATTCTTACATTTGTGAGTGTAAGATGCAAGCCTTTGACAACTTGTCTGTATACAGTAAATAGAAGAGTGTTATAGAGGCAGTGGAGCAAAGGTGGTGCAGAAAAAAAGATTCACAATGACAACACTAAAATTGACAAGTTATAACCATTTAGAAAGACCGAATGTCTGGCGAGCTTTTCTGAGGATTGCTATTTGTGAGAGATTGCTGTGTACAGAATGCTTGCCATGTTTCCAACATTACAACAATGACTATGTCTCAATGGTGTTCATTGACTGGAAGATACTGAGCTGGGACATCCTTAAATTAGCAAAAGTGTACAATTGCAAGTTCAGATTGAGACATAGGGAATTGTAGCAGGGGTAAGCTAAACAAACTCTTGAGTCTGCTTCACCATCCAATAAGACTGTCAATCTCAAATCCACTTTCCCACCCTTGCCCTTGGATACTTGACTCCCTTAAAGTCCAAAAATCATGCAACTTTAGTCCTGAATAGTCTCAACAATTGAGCATCACTCTCTGGTGTAGAGAATTTCAAAGATTCATAACCTGCTCAACGAAAAAATCTCTCCTCACCTCAGTCCAACAGGGCTGAACAACAACTGTTAAACTGTGTCTTTGTGTCCTGCACTCTCTGCTCAGTCAGGGAGCAGCATCTATCTTACTCCAGGCTTCGAAGAATGTCAGAAATAAAGACAGAAACTACTGGATAAATGGAATAAGTCTGGCAGCATCGGAGGAGGGAGAAATCAGTTAACATTTTGTTAATGAGTTAACAAAGGCTTCTGAAGAAGGGACACTGGACCCGAAACGTTAAATCTGCTATCTCTCCAAAGACACTGCCAGACCTGCTGAGCTTTTCCAGCTATTTCTGTTTCTGATTTCCAGCAACTGCAGCTCTTTCAGGAATTTTTTTCCAAGAATGTCATTTATTTCCATGAAGTGACCCTCATTTTTCTTAATAGCAGACAGATGAATCTCAGTTTCATGTCCAGGAGCAGATAGCAGTGAGCTTCACTGCAAATGACCTATAGATAGTTTCCCTACCTGGCAGAGCCACATTCAGCTATTTATAAGATGCTTCACAATTATCATTAATATTTTCTGCGGCTATGCAGCCAGCAATTAATATGCAGCCAGAAGACAGAACAGTCAAACTGGGCTCACACAGGAGTGAAATTGTATATTACCAGAAGATTAAAATAAGTTATCTTTAATAAAGCTTTTTCTTATTTTGAAACGGGTTAAGTTGTCCAATCCTCATTAATAATATTAGCATTCAAGTATACTTTAAAAACTAACAGAAAGATGATGTGAAGTGATTACTTTGTGGGTTTTTTTACAGATTGCAAATGTCTACCTGGTGTCAGAGGAATCTGAAATAACATTGAAGATTGGAGCAGTTCGTTATTGTTTTTATTTCACCTGGCTTAGGGGCTCAAACCACGTTTTAAGTGAATAATCTGGACTGACATTGATATGGACTGCCACGGCCAAACATGCGAAATAATGGACTTCATTAAACCAGGTGACTTTTACTCATTCATGGGATGGTGGGTCCCTCCGGCTGGGCCGGCCTTTATTACCAGCCCCAGTTGCCCTTTGTGAATCACTGCAGTCCATTTGGCCAGTCATCACCACCTTGTCAAGGACAACAACTATGAATAAGTAATAAACGCTGACCCAGCCAGGAATGCCCACGTTCCCTGTGAGCTTGTTGACTGGAGTCTTCCAACCTCATTTCTTCAACTGTGCCATTTACTGGGTCATGGCCAAAACCAGACCAGCAAAAAGCTTATAAATCATGGAATTAATACCTACAGTGCAGGAAGAGGCCATTTGGCCCATTGAGACTGCACTGATCTTCCAAAGAGCATCTCACCCAGACCCAGGCCTCTGCCCTGTCCCCGTGACACTGCATTCCCCGTGGCTAACCTACCTAGACTGCTCACCCCTAGACACTATGCGCAAGTTAGCATGACCAATCCACCTAACCTGCACTTATTTGGACTGTGAGATGAAATCAGAGTACCCAGGGGAAACTCACACAGACAGGGAGAGAATGTGCAAACTGCACCCAAAGCTGGAATTGAACCCGACTCCCTGGCACTGGGAACCACCATACCACTTAGGGCTGAAGGGGAAGAAACTTGGCAAAGTTCATCTCTGGTAAACCAAACCAATTCAGAAGATTACATTGCCTGTGAGTATGTTAGCTGTGAACCAATTTACCCCCTACACCTTCCAAACCCATAACCACTTCCATTCAGAAGGACAAGGGCAGCAGAAACATGGGAATATCACCCCCTGCAAGTTCCCCTCCCAGCCACACTCCATCCTCACTTGGAAATATATTGCCGTTCCTTTATTGTCACTGGATCAAAATTCTGGAATTCCCTCCTTAAGGTTATTATGGATGTACGTACACCCCATGGTCAGCAATAGTGCAGCTGCCCATCACCACCTTTCAGGCATTAAGAAAAGGTCGGAGTGAGGATATATAACAAAGATTGGTCAGACCCCGATGAATAAGAAGAGAATTGATGTAATTCAGAAGCTGATAGGGCAAAGGAAGGGAACCTGAAGACAGAGAATAAGAACTGAGCTTAATTCTTTAATTGCTTAAAGATTTAGGTTGTGAACATCCCGGCGAGTTAAAACTAAGTTCGATTTATTCTGAAACTTTGCCTCATCAAACTAAAATCGCTTCAGATGTGCTTTCAAATTGGCCCCCTTTCAAATTACCATTTTGATCACCTGTTAATCGCAATTCCCAAATTAGTCACTCACTTTTATTTAAATAATACAAGGATTTGCATTTATATAGCATCCTTCACTACCTCTCGATAGCCCAAAGTTTGTATGATGAATGAAACAGTTGGAAAAATTTTGCTATTTGTAATTGAAAATGTGGGCATTTGCTGATTGGGCCAGTATTTATTGCCAATTCCTAATTATCATTTTCGGTATGGCACAATGGCTCAGTGGTTAGTGGTGCTGTATTACAACACAATGTGCTTATAAGTGAGGGATACGGTGAGAGCACCGGTAAGGGGCTCTGAGTCCACAAAGAGATCAGCCATGATCTTACTGAATGGTAGAGCAAGCCCAAAGAGCTGAACAGCCTACTCCTGCTCCTAGTTCTTATGTTCTTAACACCAGGGATCTGGGTTCGCTTTGCACCTCGGGTGACTGTCTGTGTGGAGTTTGCACATTCTCCCTGTGTCTGCGCGGGTTTCTTCCGGGTGCTCCGGTTTCCGCTCACAGTCCAAAGATGTGCGGGTTAGGTGGATTGGCCATGCTAAATTTCCCATTAGTTTGTACACTAGGTGGATTGCCATGGGAAATGTGGAGTTACTGCAAGGGGCTGAGTCCGGGTGGGATGCTTTTTGGAGGGAAAGTGTGGACTTGATGGGCCTGTTTCCACACTATAGGGATTCTATTCTATGATACCCAGAGGACTGTTAAAAATTAGTTGCATTATTGTGGGTCTTGTGGGTACTGAGGGTATTGTGAGTCACATGTAGGCCAGATCAGAAGCAAGCAGCAGATTTCTGCCTCTGAATGACATTAGTGAAACAATTATTGTTTAATGGCAAATAGCAGGGGTTAAATGGTTGACGTTGGGTCAGCTTTGTAATTAAATACAAATTTCACCATCTCCCATGATTCAAACCCATGTCCACAGAACTTTCACTTGGTCCATATTTACAGAATGTTGATTTTAAAGCCAGTATGTTTTTGAGAGTTGGTAACTGTAAAGAACCCTGGAGTGTTAAAGTAAGTTTGTTTATATCGTAAGGAGGTGGGGAACTGAGCAAAAGAGAAAAGCATTAAGCCATTTGCTTAGCAAAGTCTTGCTCAAACAAGTTTTTTTAAAGTTTCATTTAAAGTTTTCGGTTAATTTCGAAGCAGGTCTGTCTGCCATCTTTAAAAGCCCATTGCGCACCTCTGTCAGGCTGGACCTGTCCTGCACCATACCTGAGATTTTCTCTGGGCATGGCAGACAGGGACCAGGAGGTCCTGCTGGGTGATGTTGATCACAGGGGTCTTCCTCTTCCATCAGATCCAGTAGAGGAGGCCATGCCTAGCCTGGTCTGTGGTCACTGCCTGGGGTCAGTGCACTCTCAGTGCCTAGAGGAATGCCCAGCGCTATAGGAAGAATAACCTCCTGCACTCACCCAGCTTAAAACACCATCATTTTCTGCTCCCTCACACTCACTGCGTCACCTCTGTCAAGGCCCATGCTCTGCCACTGTTCTCTCACTCACTCTCACCCATCCCAATCCTGGCACCACTAATCCTGGATGCCCTTTGTACTGCCCACTCACTTGCTCTGGACACCTGCACCAACGGTAACAGCTGTGCCAGCCACTTAATACCAGCTTCTGTCTTGTTCTAGAAGGAAAATAGCTCCGAATAGGTAGAAAGAGTGAATGCAGGAGGTGGGCAGCTTGAGGAGTTGGGTGAGTGGTGCAATATAATGAGGTTCTGTTTATCCTTCAGCTCCTCACCCCTGATGAAGAGAGTATCCTGACCCTGACCAACTGTACCCAAGTCCCTGAGCTGATATCATAGGCTGCCCTTAGCTTACTGTGCCAGGACCCCCTGAGCAAAGGCTATCCCCCTTAACTCGACTACAGTCTGACAAGCATGGCAAGCTTCCTGGCTTTGTGTCTCTTCAAATGGCATGGCAGTACAGCAATGCCACGAGCCTGACATCTCTGACGGAAGGGCATAACGCAGAAAGGTGAAGTAAGGTGGGGGTGCTGTGAACCTCAGGTAAGCTCAGAATGAGTGAGAGCTATGACAGTGAGCGACGAGATCCATCCTAGTGCAGTCCCTGAGCTGGGGGCTGTGTCCTTGAGTACACAGTGCCCTTTCTGCAGCATTACAACGAGAATTACCGTGACAGCGTGAGCTGCAGAATTGAAGGGCAGAAGTGTCCTGTAAGTGGGTCGGAAATGTGCCAGGAGGGCTCTTAGAGGCTGGCACCTGTTGGATGACAATGTACGAGGACACAGGGTACATGTGGCTGGTGTCCATGCAGTATACCCTGAGATGTCGGTGCCTCCTCTCCAACATGGAGATCCTTCAGAATAAGGCTATCAGGAGATGTTGGCCCAGTGGTATTATTGCTGGACTGCTAACTCAGAGACCCAGGTAATGGTCTGGGGTCCTGGGTTCAAATCCTGCTGTAGCAGACGGCGGAATTTGAATTCAGTAAAATTCTGGAATTATGAGCCTGATGATGACCATAAATCCACTGTTGTAAAAAAGCCATCGGGTTCACCAATGCCCTTCAGGGAAGGAAACTGGCCTACACGTGACTTCAGGCCCTTGCAATGTGGTTGGCACCGTTGACTTTTGAGCAACTAGAGATGGGCAATAAATGCTGGTCTAGTTAGGATTAATCGCAGGATGTGGGCATTACTAAGAAAAAGTGTTTTTAGGTGACTTTGCAATGAAAAGAATTAGTATGTATTGCATAGAATTGTAAGCCATTGAGTTTTGAAGAAACCAGAAGAAATTATGTAACAAAAGACTGATTTAAAGATAGTTACAATCGTTGAAAACAACAGTGAAGCTTGATTTTTTTCTGTACTGATACATAAATAGCTACTTACCTTTTCTATTTTAATCGAGATTGTAAAGTCCTAATGCTGTGTCAAGCAAGACTGCATTCTCCCATCAGCACTTAGAGACTAACCTGCCTTTTGAAGGCTTCCTGCTCATGTCAAAGGTTCTGCTTTAACGAATGGCTACAAATCTCTGCTGTGCAATCATTCTGTCTTTCTTATCAGGTCATGTCTAAGCAGCATTAGCAGCACTGTGGCAGAGATCGCTGTAAGATCGCATGGCACGGGCCTTGGAAAAACGTGTTGTCTACAATAATTTCTCACAGGCTGTGTCAGCACAGCTCGGTTTAGTGGATGAGTCCTGAATCAGAGGGCTGTGTGTTTGCCCAGGCAGGAATACAATCTAAAGGTTTGGAAATAATCACTGCTAACATTAGCTTTGAGTCAATTCAGCCTGGATTTTGTTTCTCTCCTTCCCTCCATATAACCCCTACTCCTCAGCCCTCTTGCCCTCGTCAACGCATTCTCATGGACACCAGTCCCCTGCAGGTGGCTGAGAATGTTATTCAGGAGCACACTCCCAAGAGTGGCTGTTCTTCCAAGGAAGCTGTGCACTGAGGTCCCACCTCTCAGCTTAGAAGATCCTTGTGTCCCAATGTTTCAATGACACTCGTTTCTGCCGGAGTATCGAGAAACATCTATTTCCTCAGCCGACACTGCCAAAACACAGAGATCGTAGGAACTGTAGATGCTGCAGAATCTGAGATAACAAGGTGTAGAGCTGGATGAACACAGTAGGCCAAGCAGCATCAGAGGAGCAGGAAGGCTGACTTTTCGGGCCGAGGACTTTCATCAAAAATGGGGGATGAGGATAGTAGGTAGGAGATGGGGTGGGGGCTTGAGGTGGGAGGAAGGAATAGGTGTGAGGAAGGACAGGTTAGGGAGGCAGGACAAGCTGGGCTAGTTTTGGGATGCGATAGGGGGAGGGGAGATTTTGAAGCTGGTGAAGTCCACATTGATATCATTGGGCTGCAGGGTTCCCAAGTGGAATATGAGTTGCCGTTCCTGCAATCTTCGGGTAGCATCATTGTGGCACTGCAGGAGCTCCAGGATGGACTTGTCGTCTGAGGAATGGGAGGGGGGAGTTGAAATGGTTCACAACTGGGAGGTTCAGTGCGAACCAATCATAGGTGTTCTGCAAAGCGGTCCCCAAACCTCCGCTTTGTTTCCGCGATGTAGAGGAGGCCACAATGGGAACAGTGGATGCAGTTCAGGTGAGCATCTGCGTGATGTGGAAAGTCTTCTTGGTGCTTGGGATGGCGATGAAGTGGGAGGTGTAGGGGCAGGTGCAGGGACAAGTGTGGTGGAGATGGAGGGGAGTGTGGGATGGACAAGGGAGTCACAGAGAGTGGCCCCTCCAGAAAGCAGATAAGGGTGGGTCCTTCCACGATCCACAAACCTGACTGCGCTGGTCGATCCATTGTCTCCACCCGCTCCTGCCCCACCGAACTTATCTCCAATTATCTTGACTCCATTTTCTCCCCCTTAGCCCAGGAACTCCCTACCAATGTCCGTGACACAACCCATGCCCTCCACGTCTTCCAGAACTTCCAATTCCCCAGTCCCCAACACCTTATTTTTACCATGGACATCTAGTCCCTATACACCTGCATTCCCCATACAGATGGCCTAAAGGCCGCCTGCTTTTTCCTGTCCCGCAGGCCCGACCAGTCCCCCTCCACTGACGCCCTCATCTGCTTATCCAAACTCATCCTCAACCTCAACAACTTCTCTTTCAACTCCTCCCACTCCCTACAGACAAAGGGGGTGGCCATGGGTACCCACATGGGCCCAAGCTATGCCTGCCTCTTTGTAGGTTGCGTGGAACAATCCCTCTTCTGCGCCTACACTGGCCCTAAACCCCACCTCTTCCTCCGTTACATTGATGACTGTTTCAGCGCCGCCTCGAGCTCCCACAGGAGCTCGAACAGTTCATCCACTTCACCGACACCTACCACCTGAACCTTAAGTTCACCTGGACCATCTCTAATCTTGCCTGTCTCCATCTCCAGCAACCATCCATTTCAAGCCCACCGACTCCCACAGCTACCTAGAATACACCTCCTCCCACCCACCTTCCTCCAAAATGCCATCCTCTATTCCCAATTCCTTCACCTCCACCGCATGTGCTCCCAGGATGAGGCATTTCACTCCCATACATCTCAGACATCCTCATTTTTCAAGGGCCACAACATCCCCCCACCTCAATGGTTCAGAACACCCTTAACTGTGTCTCCCGCCTTTTCCCCAACTCATCACTCACACCTCCTCCCCTCAATAACCGCCAAAACAGAATCCCCCTCGTCCTCACGTACCACCCCACCAACCTCTGGATCCTACGCATCATCCTCCGACACTTCCACCATTTACAATCCAACCCCACCACTAAAGACATTTTTCGCTCCCCACCCTTGTCTGCCTTCCGGAGGGACCACTCTCTCCGTGACTCCCTTGTCCACTCCACACTCCCCTCCAGCTCCATCACAGTCAGCATTTTTCCCTGCAACCACAGGAAGTGCTGTATCTGCCCCCACACCTACCCCCTCAGCCCCATCCCAGGCTCCACGAAGAAGACTTTTCACATCAAGCAGTTGTTCACCTTCACATCTGCTAATGAGGTACACTGCATCCGCTGTTCCCGTTGTGGCCTCCTCTACATCGGGGAAACCAAGTGGAGGCTTGGGGACCGCTTTGCAGAACACCTACGCTTGGTTTGCACTAAACAACTGCACCTCCCTGTCGCAAACCATTTCCACTCCCCCTCCCATTCCTTAGAAGACATGTCCATTCTGGGCCTCCTGCAGTGCCACAACGATGCTACCCGAAGATTGCAGGAACAGCAACTCATATTCCGCTTGGGAACCTTGCAGCCCAATGGTATCAACGTGGACTTCACAAGCTTCAAATCTTCCCTTCCCCTACCGCATCCCAAAACCAGCCCAGCTCGTCCCTGCCTCCTTAACTTTTTCTTCCTCTCACCTGTCCCCTCTTCACGCCTCAAGCTGCACCCCCATCTCCTATCTACTAACCTCATCCCGTACCCTTGGCCTGTCCATCCTCCCTGGACTGACCTGTCTCCTCCCTACCTCCCCACCTACACTCACCTTTAATGTCTCCATCCCAGCCTCTTTGATCTGTCTGCCTCCTCTCCACCTATTTTCTCCTCTATCCATCTTCTATCCTCCTCCCCCTCTCTCCCAATTTATTTCAGAACCCTCTCCCCCCTCCCCCATTTCTGAAGATGGGTCTAGGCCCAAAACTTCAGCCTTCTTGCTCCTCTGATGCTGCTTGGCCTGCTGTGTTCATCCAGCTCCACACAGTGTTATCACTGCCAAAACACAGCCTGACCCATTTCACTGGATTCCCAAGAAGGATCCCCAGACTCAAAACATTAACTCTGTTTCTCCTTCCCCAGATGCAGACGGACCTGCTGAGCTTCTTCAGCATTTTCTGTTTTCCTCACAGATCTCCACCCATATATTATATTTAATCTGATTCCTGTTTATCCCAAACGTGAGATCCAAAAAGGAATGGGCTGTATATTTGATAAAAGGAAAAGTCTTAGTGCTGCAGGAGACTGTAGGACTAAATGGGTGGCTCTTACATGGGTCACAAAAACCGATGAGATGAATGGCTTCCTCCTATGCTGTATGATTGGAAAATATTTCTGAGGGGTGTGAATGGCGTTACAGTAATGTCGGCCTTTCGAGACTAGAATCCAATTTCTTGTCTTGACTTAGTTCATTGTATAGATTGCATGGCCAGGCTTTGTGGTCAGCAGCCATATGATGTTCTTAGACTCCTGTAGACTATCACTGGGCATTCTCTATAAGATAAGCAGCCTAGCAATAGTGAGTTTACAGTGGTGGGGGTGTGGTTAGTATGTAGCTTGTTCAGGAAAACCATGACATACAAGAAATACTGTCATTGTTGACTGCAAGAATTGCTACAAAATGCACACAGTTACTCACTCAAGGCTCCTTCGACCATGCCACTGACCTCTACCATTCGAAAAGGGCAACAGCAGCAGATACATTGGAACACCAGCACTTGCAAGCTCCCATCTGAGCCACTCACTACCCTGACTTGAAAATATATCGACATTTGTTGTGTGTCACTGGATCAAGATTCTCACTCTAGAATGCAGAGTGTCTACATAGAACCTAAGGACCACAGCACTTCAAGAAGCTGGCTCAACACCGCCTTCTCCAGGGCAATTAAAGATGGGCAATAGATGCTGCTCAGCCAATGAGGCCAAATCTTGAGAACAAAGTATTAAAAATAATGAGCAAAGCTTTAGTTAAAAATGAGGATATATGTTTCATTGTCTACATGGTGCTAATGCACTCTATGTATGCTTATGAATATTAGTGAGCCAATACTAAGTTATGCAGTCACACAAGAAACCATCAGATTGAATAGCAGCAGGATATATTTTTGAATGGTCAATTGAGAAGATTTTAATTTAGTGTTCTATAGCGAACCCACAAGCACTTATCTTGAGTATAATCCGAATGTCAGTCTCCTCTAAGGCAAACGTCAAAAACAAAGGACAAGTGCCAAAAGACTATATTTGACTTTGAGGCTATCATGTGCTTACATATTCCTGGTGTTGCTCTATAAAAAAGGAGCCAAACCAAATCAACAACACATCCCTGGGGAAGTATTCCAAACCATTTTGGAAATTGATACTGAAACAATGGTCTTGTTCACTGCTAAGGAGGATGCAAATGCATCAGATAGAACTGAGACTCATTGTTATTCATTAATTGGATTAGTACATCACTGGCCAGGCAGCATTTATTGCCCATCCCCCTAATTGCCCAGAGGGCAGTTAAGAGTCAACCACATTGCTGTGGGTCTGGAGTCACATGTAGACCAGACCAGGTAAGGATAGCAGTTTTCTTCCCTAGAGGACATTAGTGAACCAGGTGCGTTCTTCTGACAATTGACAATGGATTCATGGTCATCATTAGATTTTCAATTCCAGATTTTTAATTTTAAAATTGAATGCAAATTCCACCATCTTCCATGGCAGGATTCAAACCTGGGTCTCCAGAACATCACCTGCATCTCTGGATTAACAATCCTGTGATAATACCACTCCACCTTTGCCTCTGTGCTAATGAGAAATAATTTGAATCCTACCAATTCTTCTTCCCTTTCTGTCTGAAATTAGTATGGTCATTTTGGAAATGTGGAGATGTGTGTTTTTAAGCGAGCTTTAGTGTGTGGTTGATTTAAAGAACCAGCAGCAGGCTTTTGTCAGTTTAAATTTAAAGATTGCTTATTCACCCATATCCTGAAAAGTCTATGCTCTGTCATTCACATCCCACATATTCAAGAAAGGTAGATCTAAAGAAAAATACTGTACTTCCTCAGGTCTTATTCCAAAATAATATTAAACAATTGAGGCTAAAATAGTATCAGAGATAATGGGAACTGCAGATGCTGGAGATTCCAAGATAATAAAATGTGAGGCTGGATGAACACAGCAGGCCAAGCAGCATCTCAGGAGCACAAAAGCTGACGTTTCGGGCCTAGACCCTTCATCAGAGAGGGGGATGGGGGGAGGGAACTGGAATAAATAGGGAGAGAGGGGGAGGCGGACCGAAGATGGAGAGCAAAGAAGATAGGTGGAGAGGGTGTAGGTGGGGAGGTAGGGAGGGGATAGGTCAGTCCAGGGAAGACGGACAGGTCAAGGAGGTGGGATGAGGTTAGTAGGTAGCTGGGGGTGCGGCTGGGGGTGGGAGGAAGGGATGGGTGAGAGGAAGAACCGGTTAGGGAGGCAGAGACAGGTTGGACTGGTTTTGGGATGCAGTGGGTGGGGGGGAAGAGCTGGGCTGGTTGTGTGGTGCAGTGGGGGGAGGGGATGAACTGGGCTGGTTTAGGGATGCAGTGGGGGAAGGGGAGATTTTGAAACTGGTGAAGTCCACATTGATACCATATGGCTGCAGGGTTCCCAGGCGGAATATGAGTTGCTGTTCCTGCAACCTTCGGGTGGCATCATTGTGGCAGTGCAGGAGGCCCATGATGGACATGTCATCAAGAGAATGGGAGGGGGAGTGGAAATGGTTTGCGACTGGGAGGTGCAGTTGTTTGTTGCGAACTGAGCGGAGGTGGAGGTGGAGGCTTGGGGACCGCTTTGCAGAACACCTCCGCTCAGTTCGCAACAAACAACTGCACCTCCCAGTCGCAAACCATTTCCACTCCCCCTCCCATTCTCTTGATGACATGTCCATCATGGGCCTCCTGCACTGCCACAATGATGCCACCCGAAGGTTGCAGGAACAGCAACTCATATTCCGCCTGGGAACCCTGCAGCCATATGGTATCAATGTGGACTTCACCAGTTTCAAAATCTCCCCTTCCCCCACTGCATCCCTAAACCAGCCCAGTTCATCCCCTCCCCCCACTGCACCACACAACCAGCCCAGCTCTTCCCCCCCACCCACTGCATCCCAAAACCAGTCCAACCTGTCTCTGCCTCCCTAACCGGTTCTTCCTCTCACCCATCCCTTCCTCCCACCCCCAGCCGCACCCCCAGCTACCTACTAACCTCATCCCACCTCCTTGACCTGTCCGTCTTCCCTGGACTGACCTATCCCCTCCCTACCTCCCCACCTACACCCTCTCCACCTATCTTCTTTGCTCTCCATCTTCGGTCCGCCTCCCCCTCTCTCCCTATTTATTCCAGTTCCCTCCCCCCATCCCCCTCTCTGATGAAGGGTCTAGGCCCGAAACGTCAGCTTTTGTGCTCCTGAGATGCTGCTTGGCCTGCTGTGTTCATCCAGCCTCACATTTTATTATCTTAAACAATTGAGGCATTTGGTTTGATGTCTGAAATCAGTCAATAGCAGGGATTGGATAAAGTGGGTTTGTTTCCCCAGAGCAGAGGAGCCTGAGAAAGATCTGACTGAGTTATTAAACATTATGACACAGATATTTAGGATAAATTGTGAGAATCCTCTCCCCATGGTAGACATGTAAAAATTTGGAGGGCATAAGTTTAAGCTGAGGGGTAAATGGTTTATTGGGACTATGAGGAAAAAGAAATTTCACCCAGAGGTGATAGAAATTTGGAACATGCCACATGAGAGTAGTAGTGGAGGCAGATATTCTCCCAACATTGAAAAAACATCTGGATGAGCACCTTAAATGTCAAGTAGGCTATGGATCGAGTGCCTGTAAGTGGGCATAGTGTAGTGTAGGCTCTTTGATGAAGGGTCTAGGCCCGAAACGTCAGCTTTTGTGCTCCGGAGATGCTGCTGGGCCTGCTGTGTTCATCCAGCCTCACATTTTAGTATCTTGGATTCTCCAGCATCTGCAGTTCCCATTATCACTCATAATGTAGTTTAGTGTTTGTTGGTTGGAATAGACCTGATGGGCTGAAGGGCCTGTTTCATTGTTGCTTGACTCTTTGTGACTATGTAGGCCTGGTAAGGAATAATTTTCCATTCTTGAATTGTAGTGATGATTTGTCCAAGTAACTGAAGCCAGATATCCAGAGCAGAATGCCTTTGAAGAGATATACACTCAGCAGGTTGTAAAGTAGCCTGTTGTGGCTTCCATACCAGGAAGATCACATTTCCTTACACATGCGCACACAGTTTCGGAATCAGGCTGAGAGTCTTTATGAAAACGTTTCTTCTTTTGTGCTTTTTGCATTCTTCCCAGGACTTTAGATCAAGCCACATTATTTCCACTCAGTTTTGTTCACATGACTGTACCAAAATAGATTGTCTAGAAGTCCAAGTGTATTTGTACTCAGTAGGTGACAGATGCTGGTATTTCAGATGTAGCTTATTGATATTGGGTATCTTTAGTTCACTTTTGGGAAACATTGATCTTGGGGATGACCTTCCTAGAGGTCTCCTGATTCTGTGTTTGAGGTGGACTTCAAATAACAATAGACATGAATTCAGCCTGAAACAACTGTCTTTGTGCAATCATTTTCTGGGGAAGTCATTGTCCAGGGTTACTCAATTAGAACTTTCTGGAAGTTTGATCCGAATAAGCAATACGTATTGATAGCCTTATGGGGCAGTTGTCTTTAATCTTTCAGTGTTATGTAAATATGCAGGAGACGATGCTTTGTCCATTTGAACTGTTTGACCATTTTGCAGAATATCTCCGTCCTGACGTTCCATTGCTTGTTATATCAGTAACCCACCTTATGCTCTTGCTAATATATCTGTTCTGACACTGATGCCATGTTTCAAAGATGCACAACACAAGCTGTGAACAACACTTCAATTCCCACTTAGACATTTTACAGCCCCAAGATTTCAAAATTGAATTCTATGCCTGACCGCATGAATATCTTTTTTTCTTGCAGTCTTCATCATTTTCCAACCCCTTTCAGTTTTGGAAAAGAGTCATAACAGACTTGAAGCATCAACGGTGTTTCTCTCTCACAGACCTTTTAAAGGCTCTCCACCCTTTTTCTGTGATTGTTCATCGGACTCTTGGTTGCATTCCCAGCAGATCATCAGTGTCCATTTTAAACTATAAGAGCCAGTTCTAAAGACATCAACTCAGATGTATATAAAGCAAGAGACCAGGTTTGAGTTATGAATAGGACATGCTTTCACTGAACAGGACAGAGATATCATTACAATGCACAAGGGCATTAGAGGGGATATGAACAGGGGCCAGGTGAATGCAGTTGAGCTGCAGAACAGGAAAGATCTGATTGAAAGTTGGGGTAGACTAGATGGGCTGAATGTCCTGCTCCTTTTGCTATTGAATAAAAGGTGGGTTGACTTTTTTCCAAAATGCACGCCTTTTTGCCACAAAGTGATAATCTATATGGTTTGACAGCTACTGCAATCCCTTTCTAATAATTTTATTAAGCTTGCTTAACACAGACTTGACTTAAGCTCTGATCACTGGTCTTGGGTAGCCCCCTTTTTACCCCAATGCATTCAACTGAAGATGACCATGATCCATGAAACTCATCCATTGAATGCTCATCTATACCCTACAGTTCTCTGACACTTGTCCTTTTTGCATTGTCCAGGACTTTGTTGCTCCTTGTTTTATATACGAAGCTTTGGGTCTCTCTCCTAACCCTTGCTTTCATAGTTTGCAACAATTTGCTCCTTTGTGAGCTGACTGAGATAATATTACATAGCTTGTCATTATCCTCCATCGCTGATCTGAAGATGTTGTCCTCTCAGGATCATGGGTTCCTGCCACGTTATAGTGTCTGTGCCTAAGTCCATTGACAGGGGTTTCTTGTTTCCTATCTGTTGGATACAACACACTAAGTCAACAATTTCCAACAAATACATCGTTGAAAGAACGATACTTTGACGTAGCACCACTTGTAACCTCAGAAATGTCCCACCCCAAGTACTCTGGAAGCTTAGTCAGTGCTATGATATCAGCAATCCACTCCCCAGGTAGTAAAAATACTTCAACTGTATCTGATTGAATGATACAGTAAGTGTGATAGTACCAATTCAACTGGACATCAAAACAGATGAAGGTAGCTTCAAAATTGAAAGTTGCTTTCTACATCAGATTGGGATCCCATGGTGGCCAAAGAGGAATCATGTGATCAACAAAATGAAAACAAAGATACTGCAGGTGCCAGAGATGCAAAATACAACCAGAAGGTGCTACAGAAACTCAGCAGGTCTGGCCGTATCTTTGGAGGGAGAAACACAACCAATATTTTGAGTCCAGTATGACTCTTCTTCCAATCAATCTGTTTCGTTACAGATTTGTTTGTTCAGATTCAGAGCAGACCAAGTTATTTCTTTGAACAGTGTTTATATACACTACATACATGAGGATCTTGGGGTGGACACCTCTGCTCTAGCCTACTCTAGCTCCATCCATTTACCCAGGTCTGTCCCACATGACCCTGGAGTCACTGCTGGGTCACAGCATTCCCCTAGAAACTTATCTGTAAGCCTGTCTGTTCACAACTCTTAGCGTATTGAGTCATACATCACAGAAGGGGCCCTTTGGCCCATTGAGTCTGCACTGACCCATCTACACCAGTCCCATTACCCAGCACTTGATCCATAACCTCGAATGTAAAGATGCTTTCAAGAGCTCATCCACGTAATTTTTAAAGATTGTGAGGGAGTTGTCTTTAATCCTTCAATGTTATGTCCATTTGGACATTCTTCCGGTTTCACTTATAAAGTGAATTTTGTCCAACCGCAATGGAACAATGTTCAGAGGTGTTTGCTCTTGGCCCCTCGAGCAGTTCACAGGACATAGGTGAAAGGAATACAAGGCAGTCAAACTCTGCACATGTCCTCGCACAGGCACTTGAGGTACAGCTCATGATCTTTGTACCATCTTGCTGACAAGAATATTGAATTCAACACCTTTGAATCGCATCTTCTGCCTGGTTTGGTTTCAAACAGCAGTTGCCGAGAATGATTCTGTTGTTACCATTTACACATCCTCTGAATTCAGCTGTTTGATTCTTCAGTTGCCACCCAGTTTTGCTGTGCACCAGACAGTTGTGGGGCAAATTGAGAAGAGTTCAGAGGAAACCTCAAACCAAGCAGATTTGTACAAAATTGTGCATGCAGAATAATGAAGTTATACTAAACAACTGTGTCTGCTCATCACTAATCAATGCTACAAGTTCATTCTCACAGATAATCATAACTGAATGTCTTTATGGTTTAGGCCCTTATATGGTTTTAAGCTGTTGTCAAGAATTAAATGAATCAGTTCTTTTCCTTTGTGCTACTAGTTCAGTTCAGTAGTTTTTCAGGATGTGGTGTGGGAAGATGAATCAAGTTACTGAGTTGAGTGAAGCTATTTTCAGGAGCCTATCACCATGTTAATAAATGAGATCCTGCTGACTGTATCTCTCCATTTTGTCTCCAAACACATCAGCTGCAACAAATCATTTGGGCCTTCACATTGAAGTGTGGTAGCTATATGGTGTAGAACAAGATTTGGTGAGCATCACAGGCACAAGTGATGAGTTGAGGATGAGATATGCTACTGCACTAACTGCCAAGGGACTTGCATCACTGTTTTAAATATAGCAAGTGGTTAGTAGCTGGGATGTGCTTGCTTGCAGCCTTCAAGCAGGGCTACAAAAAAAGGCAGAAGGAACGAAACTACCAGAGTTGTGTTTGTGTGGAGATATCAGGGACATAATAGGTTGAATGGCCTTTTTTTTGATGATTGAATTTGAAACCTCTCTCAGCCACAGGAAAGCCCCCCCCCACCACCTCCCCCACAAAGTGTTTACAACCAGAGTAGGTTTGAGTGTGTTCGATGTTGTAGGAAATACAGCAGCCAAACTGTGCTAGTAAGTCCCCATAAGCAGAATGTATCAATGGGCAAGTGATACTGGAGAACAATGGAGAGAAGTGTACAAACCACCTCACATTCTGTCTTATACTCAGTCCACAATCCAACCACATCTGTTAAAACTGAAACCACAAAAGACTGGATCAGTTGCTTCAAAATTCATTCCAAGCAGGAATGAAGTAAACAAACAGCTGTAACTGCTGCATTAAATTTTAAACTAATTGGGAGATCTGGGATAGCCCAGCAATGGTCTGTAAATTTCTTCACAACAAGCACTTCTCAAGACTGCTAAATAATCTCACCTCCATATCAGAGCCAGTAAAACAATGAGTAAAAATTGCTGGAAAAGCTCAGCAGGTCTGGCAGCACCTGTGAAGGAGAAAACAGCGCTAACATTTCAGGCCCAGCAACCTTCCTCAGAACTGATGGTGACTGGGAAAATGTCAGTTTATATGCAGAAAATAGGGAGGTGGGTGGGGCAGGGAGTAAACGATAGGACAGAGCCCAAAGAGAGAGAAAGACAGTTGGACAGACAAAGGAGTTGCTAACGATCAGGCTGGGAGGATGAATAGTTGTTAAAGGGGACTGTTAATGACTAACAACAGGGGGTGTGTAATGGCAGGCTATGTGGTAAGAAGGCCTCATGTGTGGCATAGGGGCTGGGGCAAGCAGAAGTACAAAGGGATCTGGGAGTGTTGGTCCTGGATTCTCTAAAGGTTAACTTGCAAATAGAGCCCGTGATTAAGAAAGCAAATGTAATGTTGTCATTTATCTCAAGAGGATTGGAATATAAAAGCAGTGATGTGCTTCTGAGACTTTATAAAGCTCTAGTTAGGCCCTATTTAGAATACTGTGTCCAATTTTGGGTCCCACACCTCAGGCGCTGGAGCGTGTCCAGCTGAGATTCACATAGATGATCCCTGAAATGGTAGGTTTAACGTACGATGAACGGCTAAGGATCCTGGGATTGTATTCATTAGAATTTAGAAGGTTGAGGGGAGATCTAATAGAAACTTACAAGATAAAGTGTGGCTTAGAAAGGGTGGACGCTGGGAAGTTGTTTCCGTTAGACGGGGAGACTAGGACCCGTGGACACAGCCTTAGAATTAGAGGGGGTAAATTTAAAACGGAAATGAGGAGACATTTCTTCAGCCAGAGAGTGGTGGGCCTGTGGAATTCATTGCCACGGAGCGCAGTGGAGGCCGGGGTGTTAAATTTCTTCAAGGCAGAGATCGATAAATTCTTGATCTCGCAAGGAATAAAATAATCTCGCAGGGAGAGTGCAGGGAAGTGGAGTTGAAATGCCCATCAGCCATGATTTAAATGGCGTAGTGGACTCGATGGGCCAAATGGCCTTGCTTCCACTGTTACGCCTTATGGTCTTACGGTCTTATGGACGTGGGAGAGTTTAGGCCTAAAATTATTGAATTCAATATTGAGCCCAGAGGACTGTAGGGTCCCCAAGTGGAAAATGGAGTGTTGTTCCTCCAGCTTGCGCTGGGCTTCGCTGGAATACTGTAGCAAGCCGGAGGCAGAGATGTTGGCCACGGAGCAGGGTGGTGCATTGAAGTGGCACGCAACAGGTAGCTCAGGGTCTTTTTTGTGAGCTAAATGTAGATGTTCTACAAAATGGTTGCCAAGTCTACGCTTCATTTCCCCAATGTGGAGGAGACCTGAATTGTGAGCAGCGAATGCATAGACTAGATTCTGGGAAGTGCAGGTGAAGTGTTGCTTCACCTGGAAGGTATGTTTTTGCCCTTGGATACTGGGGAGGGAGGAGGTAATTGAGCAGGTGTTGCACCTTTGCCAGTTACAGGGAAAGGTGCTGTAGGGCTGTGGGGAGGTGTTGGGGCTGAAGGAAGTGTGGACCCATGTGTCCCAGAGGGAACAGTCCCTGCGGAAGGTGGACAAGGGAGGGGAGGGGAATATGTGTCTGGTGGTGGCAGCTTGCTGGAGTTGGCAGAAATGGCATCTGATGATCTCTGGCTGTAGATGCTGGTGGGATGATAAGTGAGGATAAGGGGAATCCTATTGTTGTTTCGGGAGGAAAGAGAAGGGGTGATCGTGGAAGTGCGGGAGATGGGTTGGACCTAGTTGAGGGCCCTGTCGAGCTGGGAAATCCTTGGTTAAGGAAGAAGGTGGACATTTCGGAGGTTCCCTTGTCGAAGTTGGTCTCATTTGAACGTATACGATGGAGATGGAGGAACTGAGAGAGTAGGATGGAGTCTTTACAGGAAATGGGGTGTGAGGATGTATAGTCCAGGTAGCTGTGGGAGTCGGTGAGTTTGTAATGCATATTAATGGCCAATCTATCCCCAGAAATAAAAACAGAAATGTCAAGGAAGGGGAAGGGAGGAGTCAGAGATAGACCAGGTGAAAGTGAGGGCAGGATGGAAATTAAAGGCAAAATTGATGAAGTTTTCCAATTCTAGACGAGAGAGGGAAACAGCACTGATGATATCATCGATGTATTGGAGAAAGAGTTGGAGTGGGGTCCGGAATAGGACTGGAACAAGGAATGTTCCAGTACCCCATGAAGAGACAGGCATAACTATGGCCTGTGCATGTACCTAAGGCAACCCCTCTTACCTGAAGAAAATGAGAGGAGTTGAAAGAGAAGTTGTTGAGGGGGAGGACAAGCTCAGCCAAGCAGAGGAGGGTGGTGGTGGGTGGGAATAGTTCAGGTTTTGCTCCAGGAGGAAGTGGAGAGCCCTAAGACCCTCCTGGTGGGGAATGGATGTGTAAAGGAATCGCACATCCATTGTGAAGAAGAGGTGGCTGGAGCCAGTAAACTGGAAGTTTTGAAACTGGCGTAAGGCATCAGATGAATCATGAATGTACGTGGACAGGGATTGGACCGGGGGTGGGGGGGGGGGGGGGTGGGGGGGGCGGGGGGGGGGGGGGCGGATGCGGGGGGGGGTCTGAGTTATTGAACAATCAGCAAAAGGTAATCTTGCCAACTTTTGGGTAAAAGGAGAGGTATAAGTGTGGGTTGTATTGAACTGACACATCAGGTACAACTTGTTAGAAAACACTAAGACCAATACTGTCAAAACACAGGTTAGATTAGATTCCCTACAGTGTGGAAATAGGCCCTTCAGCCCAACAAGTCCACACCGCTCCTTGAAGCATCCCACCCAAACCCATTCCACTATAACCCACACATCCCTGAACATTATGGGCAATTTAGCATGGCTGATCCACCTAGCCTGCACATCTTTGGACTGTGGGAGGAAACCGGAGCACCCGGAGGAAACCCACACAGACAGTCACCCGAGGCTGGAATTGAACTCAGGTCCCTGGTGCTGTGAGGCTGCAGTGCTAACCACTGAGCCACCACGCCGCCCCTAGACAAAGCAGAGGCTGTTTTAAAGAAATAGAGTTTTATTCATGGAATCCTGGCAGAGTGGAAAGAGGCTATTTGCCTCATTATGTCTGCACTGATCCTCTGAAGAGCATCCCACCCAGCTCCCTACCCATAATCCCACATTTCCCATGGCTAAGCTACCTATCCTACACACTACAGACAATTTAGTATGGCCAATCCAACCCACCTGCACATTTTTGGACTGTGGAATGAAACAGGAGCATCCAGAGGAAACCCACACAGATATGAGGAGAACTTGCAAACTCTCCATAAACAGTCACGCAAGGCTGGAATCAAACGCAGGTCCCTAACATTGTGAGGCAGCATTGCTAAGCACTAAGCCAGCATGCCACCTTTTGTGGCTGAATTAAACCATTAAATCAGGCTGCAAATTAAGCAACATCAGGATAGAGCTGGCTTTCAGCTGTCAACCCAGCTGAGGTCTCCTTTCAAGAGCAAAGCTTACTGAGCTACAGTATCATTGTACATGCAGCTAATGTTCCAACTCTTGCCACAGCCATTATCTGGCAAGAAAGCTGCAAGCAATTACTGGACAGGTTTCAGAATGTGAAAAGAGACTTTCAATGGAAATGACTTTTTTTAAGTACAAGGGTCTGTGTTTCTTTTTCTTATCAATTACATCCCTTGTCACATAAAGGATTGATTTGTACAACTGCTTTGAAATGATGCTTTTCTCCAGTAAGTGAAACGTTAATCCTGAATTTCTGTAGTCACGTCAGAATGATTGGCTACTTCAGTTGCTCACAATGACTTTGATTAATTCCCATCCATACTTGTCATTGTGTTTCTGTTTCTCAGAAATCTTGCCTTTGAGAGGACCACCAGGGACTGGCAATAATGTTCAATATGGAGAAGATTGGAGTAACATTTTCATAGGAAGAACATAGAAGAACAGTTAAAAATATAGGGTACTGCTCTCAATGGTGTGCAAAAGCAGAAAGATATTACTGTACAGGTTTTAAAGGTGGCAGAGTAGGGAGAAGGTGGAGAGAGCTATTAGTAAAACATTCAGAATCCTGGGATTTCTTAACAGAAGCACAGAGTACAAGACCAGGGGGGTGTCATATGAATTAGTGTAGGCCACAAGAAAGACCCAAATTGTTAGAGACTGTGCAGAAGTTTATGAGAATGATTCCACGGTTGAGAAATCTCAGTTATGAACCAGATTGGAGAGGAAAAGTTTTTGATGAAAGTTTTCAAAATTGTTCAAAGTCTGAACAGGGCAGACAGGGAGAAACTTTACCCACTTATTAAAAGATGAAGAACGAGAGGACACAGATTAAAAGTGATTTGCAAACGTGCAAATGTGAAATGGGGAAAATAATCACTCTTTATTGCAACATTTAAACCAGATCAATTTTGACGAACATGGCTACACAGCAGCAAAGTTCTAATGGTACACAATAGTCTGGTCGTTGACATCAGAACAGATGGGCTACAATAGAACATAGAACATAGAACATTACAGCACAGTACAGGCCCTTCGGCCCTCGATGTTGTGCCAACCTGTCATACCGATCTCAAGCCCATCTAACCTACACTATTCCATGTACGTCCATATGCTTGTCCAATGACGACTTAAATGTACCTAAAGTTGGCGAATCTACTACCGTTGCAGGCAAAGCGTTCCATTCCCTTACTACTCTCTGAGTAAAGAAACTACCTCTGACATCTGTCCTATATCTTTCACCCCTCAATTTAAAGCTATGCCCCCTCATGCTCGCCGTCACTATCCTAGGAGAAAGGCTCTCCCTATCCACCCTATCTAACCCTCTGATTATTGTATATGTTTCAATTAAGTCACCTCTCAACCTTCTTCTCTCTAACAAAAACAGTCTCAAGTCCCTCAGCCTTTCCTCGTAAGACCTTCCCTCCATACCAGGCAACATCCTAGTAAATTTCCTCTGCACCCTTTCCAAAGCTTCCACATCCTTCTTATAATGCAGTGACCAGAACTGTACACAATACTCCAAGTGCGGCCTCACCAGAGTTTTGTACAGCTTCACCATAACCTCTTGGTTCTGGAACTCGATCCCTCTATTATTAAAAGCTAAAACACTGTATGCCTTCTTAACAGCCCTGTCAACCTGGGTGGCAACTTTCAAGGTTCTGTGTACATGGACACCAAGATCTCTCTGCTCATCTACACTACCAAGAATCTTACCATTAGCCCAGTACTTTGCATTCAGGTTACTCCTACCAAAGTGCATCACCTCACACTTGTCCGTATTAATCTCCATTTGCCACCTCTCAGCCCAGCTCTGCAGCTTATCTATGTCTCTCTGTAACCTACAACATCCTTCGTCACTATCCACAACTCCACCGACCTTAGTGTCGTCTGCAAATTTACTAACCCATCCTTCTACGCCCTCATCCAGGTCATTTATAAAAATGACAAACAGCAGTGGACCCAACACCTACCCTTGCGGTACACCACTAGTAACTGGTCTCCAGGATGAACATTTCCCATCAACCACCACCCTCTGTCTTCTTTCAGCAAGCCAATTTCTGATCCAAACTGCAATGTCTCCCACAATTCCATTCCTCTGCATTTTGTACAATAGCCTACTGTGGGGAGCCTTATTGAACGCCTTGCTGAAATCCATATACACCACATCAACCGGTTTACTCTCATCTACCTGTTTGGTCACCTTCTCAAAGAACTCAATAAGGTTTCTGAGGCACGACCTACCCTTCACAAAACCGTGCTGGCTATCCCTAATCAAATTATTATTTTCTAGATGATTATAAATCCTATCTCTTATAACCTTTTCCAACACTTTACCAACAACTGATGTAAGGCTCACTGGTCAATAATTACCAGGGTTGTCTCTACTCCCCTTCTTGAACAGGGGAACCACATTTGCTATCCTCCAGTCATCTGGCACTATTCCTGTAGACAATACAATGCAGGGGTATTGCTCCTACACACCAATGAGTCAAGCACCTTCCACTGTGCCACCTCTAAAGTTGATGAATGTGAGCTGTCAAGCACATTGCAGAATCCAACACCAGGGTGAAAAGAATCACCAGCAAGACAGAACAGATACATCCCAAAAAGGTGCATTTAAGAGTGTGTTTACTTTAAATAACCGCCCAAATTAAATCTACAGCCACTGGCATTGAAATTTACAAATTCAAATATTTCAGGCACCACTTTTGATATCTACAGGCTTGAAATATTTTGTGTTTGATGATTGAAAAGGCATGATGCAACAAACACAGGTGCCACACAACGAAAAATTTGCATTGGATAGTGGTGGAAGTAGATTCAATAAAAGCATTTAAAAGGGTATTGTTTGGATAGAAGCAATGTCAGGAGAAAGTAGGAGAATGGCACTAAATCATTATGCTCATTCAGAGGGATGGTGCAGACATGACAGGCTTAATAGCCTCCATCTGCTACATAACACTTCAGCGATTGTATGATTTAAAGTGATTGATAAAAGAATTAGAGGGGACATGAGGAAAATCTCCTTCTCCCAGAGGCTGTGGGTGCCTGAAATTCCTTGACCAGTTTGGTGGTAGAGGTAGGAAGTCTCTATTATTTAAAAAGTTATCTGGATTGAACCTAAAGCCCTGCAAACTGCAAGGCTGAAGATTAAGTGATGGAGAGAGGGATTAGAATGGGCAGGTAATTCAACCAGCACAGACACAATGGGCTGAATAGCCTCTTTCTTGCTATAATATTTCTATGGTTTCCATGTCCTTTGACCTGCTCCCTAAAATGCCTAATGGGTCATTGGACTGCAATACATTAGATATGGAGTGAGAAATGGATTAGTCCCTGTGCCATGGAAATGGATTGGTGTAAGCAATACCATTTCATAATTCTGGCTTTTGGACAAACTGGGTGCCCAGTGGCCTGATGATCAGTACAGACAGCGTCATTTCAGGTGGTCAAAGATACTTTTCATCTTTTGCTCCTCCTGGTTATTTCATCAGTCCTGGCAGGAGACAAAGCTGTCAAGTATTTAACCCATCAAAGGCAGAAGTTTGAATCTTTGTCAAAAGCAGGGAGAGCAAAGCAGTAAACATCTTTTTAATGGAGCGTTGAGATGGCTGTAAAGGCAAACAGGCAGCTACTAATTGATTCTCAAAATTCTAAGACACAGGGCAATGGTGAAGTTACCCACAACCCAAGGGATTTTCTTGAAATCTGGTCTCTGAGTAAGCAGGCAAGGACGTTGCAATTACTGAACAAGAGGGGGAATGGAGTTTTAGACAAGGTCTCTGTGTGACTGAGACAAAAGAAAACTGTAATTTGGACTTAGATGATGAGTATAATCTGAAATATATTATTTGTTTGAATATCCTATATTGATTTCTGACGGAATTGACTATTGTAATACATTCACACTTTACACTATTGTAAATCTTATTATAATGTACTCCAAGGCAAATTCTTATCGTATAATGTTAAATAGCAATCATTATAAAAGCTGCATACTCAGTCTTTGTTCCTCAGGATCTTAAACCTTGCTAGCATTCTTAAATGAGGATTTTTATATGGTGAGAGTGGTTAATTCAGAGGATTTAATTCTGCTCTAGCGTACTTCGCAAGTAAGTTTTAGAACATAGAACAGAACAATACAGCACAGAACAGGCCCTTCGGCCCTCGATGCTGTGCCGACCTGTGAACTAATCTAAGCCCCTCCCCCTACACTATCCCATTGTCATCCATATGCTTATCCAAGGACCGTTTAAATGCCCCTAATGTGGCTGAGTTAACTACATTGGCAGGCAGGACATTCCACGTTCTTACCACTTTCTGAGTAAAGAACCTGCCTCTGACATCTGTCTTAAATCTATCACCCCTCAATTTGTAGCTATGCCCCCTCGTACAAGCCAACGTCATCATCCTAGGAAAAATAATCACTGTCCACCCTATCTAATCCTCTGATCATCTTGTATGTCTCTATTAAATCCCCTCTTCGCCTTCTTCTCTCCAATGAGAATAGACTGAAGTCCCTCAGCCTTTCCTCATAACTCCTTGGCTCCAGACCAGGCAACATCCTGGTAAATTTCCTCTGCACCTTTTCCAATGCTTCCACATCCTCATTCTACAATTTTGTTGTTTTAGAAACATAGAAGATTGGAGCAGGAGTAGGCCATTCAGCCCCTTAAACCTGCCACCATTTAATATGATTGTGGCTGATCATCAAGCTCAGTGCCTTAATCCTGCCCATTCCCCCCACACCCCCCATATCCCTTGATCCCTTTAGCCACAAGAGCTATATCTACCGCTTTCATGAAAAAATAATCTAAATATTTCTGGGGACAAGGATGTTTAGGACCTGTGCCCAGTTATAGGAAGGATATTATTACAATAGAGAGGGATTAGAAGAGATTTGTCAGGGTATTGCCATGTATGGAAGATTTGAGAAAGGCTGGATAGCCTGGGACATCTTCACTGGAGTGTAGGAGGGTGAGAGGCAACTTTATAGAAGTTTATAAATCATGAGGGGTATAGGAGGGGGGAATTTCAAGCCTATGGGGCATATTTTTAAGGCAAGAGGAGAGAGATTTAGAAACAACATGGGGGCAAAATTTTTACACAGAGGGTAGGTCAAGAGCAGAATGAATTTCCTGAGGAAGTGGATGTGGGTTCAATTACAATGGCTCAAGTGGATAAGTACATGAATAGGGCCATCGAGTCATAGAGACAAAAGGGCAGGGAAACAGATCCTTCAGTCCAACTTGTCCATGCAAAGAAATATACTAAATAAATCTAGTCACTTTTGCCAGCATTTGGTCAATGTCCCTCTAAACCCTTCCTATTCTTATATCCATCCAGATGCCTTTTAAATGTTGTAACTGTACCAGCCTCCACCACATCCTCTGGCAGCTCATTCCATACACACACCACCTTCTGCATGAAAAAGTTGCCCCTTCAGACCCTTTTAAATCTTTCCCCTCTCACCTTAAACCAATGTCCTCTGGTTTTTAACTGTCCAACACCAGGCAAAAGATCTTGCCTATTTGCTGTATCCATGCCCCTCGTGATTTTGTAAACCTCTGTAAGGTCACCCCTCAGCCTTTGACATTCCTGGGAAAATAGCCCCAGCCTATTCAGCCTCTCACTGTAGTTCAAACCCTCCAGCCCTGGCAACATCCTTGTACATCTCTTCTAAACCTTTTCAAGTTTAACAGCACCCTTTCAAAAGCAGGGAGGCTAGAATTGGACGCAGTATTCAAAACGTGGCCTAACCAATTCCTGTACAGCCGCAACACGACCTCCTAACTCCTATATTATCAATGCATTGTCCAAATAAGGCAAGCATACAAAATGCCTTCTTCACTATCCTGTCTACCTGTGACTCTACTTTCAAGGGACTGTGAACCTGCATGCCAAGAGCTCTTTATTCGGCAATACTCCCCAGGACTTTACCATTAAGTGTATAAGTCCTGCCCTGATTTCCCTTTCCAAAATGCAGCACCTCACATTTGTCTAAATTAAACTCCATCTGCTAATGCTCAGCCCATTGGGCCATCTGATCGAGATCCCATTTTTGTCTGAGGTAAACTTCTTTGTTGTCCACTATCCTTCCGATTTTAGTGTCACCTGCAAACTTACTAGTTGGAGGGATTGGGCCAGGAGCAGGCAAGTGGGACTAGTTTAGTTTTGGATTATATTCAGCATGGACTGGTTGGACCGAAGGGTCTGTTTCCGTGCTCTGTGACTCTATGACTCTATGGTCTATGGTCTGTAGGTAGTAACACAGACTATCTTCCGATGGATTAATATCACTCCAAGGTGAGGATTAAGAACCAACAACAAATTTGACTGAATAAATTTTCTTTGTTGGCAGGATACGGATTATGGAACCATTGGACAGCCAATTTGCCAAGGGATTAGAGTCTTCTCACAATGTCATGGGCTGTATTTTTGGCCCAAAATGTGAGTGGGTTGGGCCAAGTGGGCTCTTTGAAGCTATGACAGACTGAAGGTGCCACTGATCCAGTATGTATTTGAGGTCCTGACCCCATCCCCTGACAAAGGTGTCCTGGCAGCTGGGGCCATTTATTTTAGCTCAATCGCTTCTAATGTGCAGAGAGGACAAGCCAGCTCCAAAGGTGGGAAGCATTCTCTCCTGCTCACCTGCATCACCTTCAATAGACGTGGCACCATGGCTCAGTGGTTAGCACTGCTGCCTCACAGTGTCAGAGTCAATTCCAGCCTTGGGCAACTGTCTGTGTGGAGTTTGCACATTCTCCTCGTGTCTGCTTGGGTTTCCTTTGGGTGCTTCGGTTTCCTCTTACAGTCCAATGATGTGCAGATTAAGTGGATTGGCCATGTTAAATTGCCCCCATAATTTCCAGGGATGTGCAGTATGATGGATTAGCCATAGGAAATGCAGGTAATGGAGATGGGCCTAGATGGGCTGACCTTCTGACAGTCAATGTAAACTCAATGGGAATGGTCTGCTTGCTTACTGTAGCGATTCTAGAATTCTATCTACTAAAGGGCCTCCTGTTGGCCCTCTGGCTTTGAGAGCCTGCCCACCATCATTAATTGGACAGAGACTTCATCATGTGGCCAATTGTAGGATCCCTACAGTGTGGAAGCAGGCCCTTTGGGCCAACAAGTCCACACTGGCCCTCAGAGCATCCCACCCAAATCCATCTCCCTGTAACACACCTAATCTACACCTCCTGGAACACTATGGACAACTTAGCATTGCCAATCCACCTAACCTGCACATCTTTAGACTGTGGGAGGAAACCAGAGCACCCAGAGGAAACCCACACAGACACAGGGAGAACGCGCAAACTCCAGACAGACCGTTGCCCGAGGCGGGAATTGAACCCCGGTCCCGGTGCTTTGAGGCAGCAGTGCTAACCACTGAGCCACTGTGCATCATCAAATACAGAGATGAAATGATGCCAAGTGACCACTCCTCACACAGTGAGGACTCAGGCCCCTGACACGGCGGTCCCAACATAAAATGCAAAACCTTGCTCCCAGTCTGTGTTGGACCTGCAAGCCTCAGTTTAATATCACTGGAGGACAGCTCTTGTTACTTCTTTCTGAAAAGTGGGGGGAAAATCTTTTGAAGAAAACACATTAGCAACTTTGAGTAGTAGAAAATGAATTGCAATATTACATTTCCAGAAAAAAATATGATGTTAAGAAGTTTCTTGCGAAGGAAACAGAAATTACAATAGATATTTCTTTACTTGTCTAGAGAAGAAATGAAAGGATGTTATCTTGAGACGTAATCTTACAACTACTACCTGCTGTTTCTGAACAGATATTTTGAAAACATCAGCCAATGGCAAGGCTTTACTCTGGTAAATTGCAACTAGGTTTGGCCTTGTTCGACATTAACACAAAAGGAATTCAGTGTCATGAGAGAGTAGGCCATTCAATTCTGAGCATCTTAAGTGGGTCTCCTCATGCTTTCTAAGTGCAATCATCCTCCAGCATCCACTGTAAAAACACAATGGCAATTTATCTCGACTGTTGCTGGCAATTCCAGAAGCTTCTTTCAGACCCACCGCCTAAAACGTTGCACTCTAAGAGAGAAGGGCCTGTTCAACATTAAGTGGGCTGTCTTTAGAACAGACCACTATCTCTCTCGTTCCAACAGCCGCCACCGAGCTATTTGCACTCACACAGAAGAAATAGTTTCAGTAATTACAAATACTGCCGGTTGTCTCAGAGTGACAACCAATCACAATTTTCAGTCCACGCTGAGTTTAAGCTCCATTACCATCTTCTCATTATGAAAGGATTGTTGCATGAAGAATAGCAGGGCCTGGCAAGTGACATTTAATCCATTTTGGCCCTGAGACCAAAAAATAGGCTGAAATGTCAGAACAGGGCACATAAAAACCGCGAAACATAAAATATTACCCTCTATCCCTCAAAATATGATCATTGTGAAAGGAATGCAGTGCATAGCTTTAAATTATAGCGGCATTTTCTCTTTGCTCACTTCCCAGAATCTCACTATAGCATTGTGTTAAAAGAGAAGGGGATTATTAAAGCAGCACATTCTGCTAAACTTGGAGTGAAACTGAATTAACAAGGTGCAGAGCTGGATGAACACAGTAGGCCAAGCAGCATCAGAGGAGCAGGAAAGCTGACGTTTCGGGCTTCACCCTTCTTCAGAAATGGAGGAGGGGAAGGGGGTTCTGAAATAAATACGGAGAGAGGGGGAGGTGGATAGAAGATGGATAGAGGAGAAGATAGGTGGAGAGGAGACAGACAGGTCAAAGAAGCGGGGATGGAGCCAGTAAAGTGAGTGTGGGTGGGGAGGTAGGGAGGGGATAGGTCAGTCCAGGGAGGATGGACAGGTCAAGGGGGCGGGATGATGTTGGTAGGTAGGAGAGGAGGGTGGGGCTTGAGGTGGGAGGAGGGGATAGGTGGGAGGAAGGACAGTTTAGGGAGGTGGGGAAAAGCCGGGCTGGTTTTGGGATGTTGTAAGGGGACCAGCCCAGTTCGCCCCCGCCTCCCTAACCTGTCCTTCCTCCCACCTATTCCCTCCTGCCACCTCAAGCTCCACCCCTAATCTCCTACCTACTAACGTCATCCCACCCACTTGACTTGTCCATCCTCCCTGGACTGGCCTATCCCCTCCCTGACTCCCCACCTACACTCACCTTTAGTGGCTCCAACCCCGCCTCTTTGACCTGTCTGTCTCCTCTCCACCTATCTTCTCCTCTATCCATCTTCTACCCACCTGCCCCCTCTCCTTATCTATTTCAGAACCTCCTTCCCTTCCCCCATTTCTGAAAGAAGGGTTTGGCTCTAAATGTCAGCTTTCCTGTTCCTATGAAGCTGCTTGGCCTGCTGTGTTCATCCAGCTCCACACCTTGTTATCTCAGATTCTCCAGTATCTGCAGTTCCTACTATCTGTGAAACTGAATTTTTAGCTTTTAACGGATGGTTAAGAAATTTTGAAATGGTACAGCTCATAAGGAGGCCATTCAGCCCACTGAGTTAGTCTCAGCTGTCTCATATGGCCACTGCTCCCAACAACTATCATGCCACTATTTACTCATCGTCATAGCACGTCCTTATAATGAGATCACAGTAAATTTTCCAAGGCAGATCATAGTGAGGTGACATTAGGCCAAATGTTCTCAATTTGTTACAGAATAGCATAGCCCATGCAACCCACTGAGCCAATGCGAGACTACAGAAGGGAAAAAAAAGACTGATAATTATGTGAAACCGAAAGAACTGCAGACGCTGTAATTCAGAAGCAGAAACAGAAATTGTTGGAAAAGCTCAGCAGGCCTGGCAGCCTCTGTGGAGAGAAATCAGAGTTAACGTTTCGGGGCGAATGACCCTTCCTCAGAACAGGAGGAGTTCTGGAACCAGTTCTGAGGAAGGGTTACTCGACCCGAAACATTAATTCAGCTTTCTCTTCACAGCCGGTGCCAGATCTGCTGAGCTTTTCCAACGATTTCTGTTTTTGACTCATATTTATTTACTTATATACCGTCATTCACAACCTTTCAAAAGCCCGACGTCCTTTACAGCCCGTGAAATACTCATGAAGTGGCACCACTGTTATGGTTTGGGAAATAGGGCAGTCAATTCGCTCACAGCAAGCCCACATGAGATTGATAACGGCCAGACAATGTCTTTCTGTGATGTCAGTTATTCAGTCTGCCATTAGTTCCATTACGGAATAAGCAACATGAGTAAAATTATAAATTTAAAAGCTGCCTCTTGTACCTGGGGACTTGTATCACTGATTCACTTTCTGCAGGCATTCATTAGGAATGATACAAGTTTGGCTCTTGTCTAGCAAGCAGCTGCTATTGTTCCCTGTGATTTACATGTTAACACAGTAAAGTACACATTGTTTCCTCTCAATATTGAGACCACTGCAGGCTGCTCACGTTTTTGTAAACCTCAGAAGTCTTCCAGCCCCAAGTTTTGCGTTGAATCATTTCCATTATCATTTATCACACATTAGAAATCATTCGACAGCTATGCCTTTCAGTGAACATTTGTGGCTTGTTGTCACATTTGAAATGCAGGGCTGTGATTTTTTCCACTGACCAGCAAGTCTAACAACATTTCCACTACTTTTTAAGTGTCTAAAGCACCATTTGATACAGTCCTGTACAAAGTGCTTAAAAGCATTTTATCCCTAGCTCCCCTATTTTCTAATAGTTTGGACTCGACGATGTAAACAAAATAATGAGATGGGAAAGATGCCAAAAGTTTAATTTATCAGTTCAATAAAAAGAAGTATCATTAACAGTTGCCTCTACTCTATCCAAAACTGCACAAAAATCTGGACTATTTCAAAACCATTTAAAAAAATGCTTGAAATGTGCACTTAAGTGAAATGTTGCATTTGTAGCAATGAAACAGGTTTGAAAAAGGATTGAAGTATCTCATTGTGTATCTCATAAGTCCATGATGCCTTACATACAATGAATGGCTCGCTCCTATTGTGTTGCCCTCAGCAAGGTAACAGAATCCTGATTAAAGTGGATGATTGGTAAATGTTGGTCTGGTTGGTTGAGAGCCAAATATATACTGTTCAGAGGACTAGACGTGACTCTCCCCAGCACCACCCCACTCCCCTCCCCAACCCAGTATTGGCCTAACCAGAGCAAAACATCATTGCACATTGGATTTTAATAAGTGTCCAAATCCAATTCACATTTACATGATCTATTAGATCAGTTTAACCAAAAGCACAAGGCCCTATTCATAAAACTAGCTACAAATAGAATAGAATCATAGAACCCCTACAATATGGAAGCAGGCCATTCAGCCCATCGAGTCCACACCAACCCTCTGAACATCATCCCACCCAGATGCACCCCTCTATCCTATCCCTGTAACCCTGATTTCCCATGGCTAACACACATAACCTACACATTCATTAACACTATGGGGAAATTTAGCACAGCCAATCCAATTAACCTGCACATCTTTGGACTCCAAATTGATTAATCCCTGACTTAGCTCTAGAACCCAGGTTCAATTCCACCCTCAGGCAACTGTCTGTGTGGAGTTTGCACATTCTCCCTGTGTCTGCGTGGGTGCCCTCTGGGTGCTTCGGCTTCCTCCTACAATCCAAAGATGTGCAGGTTAGGGCAGATTGGCCATGCTAAATTTCCCACAGTGTTCAGGGTTGTGTAGATTAGGGGGATGGGTCTGGGTGGGATGTTCTGAGGGTCGGTGTGACTTGTTGGGCCAAAGGGCCTGTTTCCACACTGCAGGGATTCCATGATTCAATGATGATCTTAAATTTCCATGAGCTGTATCTTTTACATGTCTTCAAGGACACAGTTAAAATGAAGCCACTGAAATGGTTTAAAGCTTTTGGATTTTTAAAATAAATGCTTTCATAGGGCGTGCGAGATGCTGGGCAGATTTCATTGCCCATTCCGAATTCAAGTGTCAAACACACTTTTTGAGGCTCTGGAGTCACACGTAGGCTCTTTGAGCCTTTCCATATGATCACGGCTGATCCTCTGTCTCTACACAATACTCGCACTTTCTCCCTATGCCGCAGATGACTTTAAATGTAATCATTTCTCGCTCGTTAATATTCTGAGACCTGGCCACCACAGGGACAAATTCACAAAGTTAATCACCCTCTGAGTTTCTCCTGTCATCAGGTAAGGATGGAGGATTTCCCTTCCTAAACCTGATGGGACTTTTGCACTAATCGATGTGATTGCTGTTAGCTTATCTTGTAAAATTCCAGAACTTTACTAAATACAAACTTCACCATTGGATTTCAACCCTTGGCCCCAGAGTATTAGACTGGAGTTCATGATTAGTAGTGCAGTGACATGCCTATTCCACAGCCATCTCACCCTTGGGGCAATGCCCGCCTACTGCCACCGCACTACCGATGTTGCAAAATAACTGGCTGTGTGCTGCCTTTTAAAGTCATTTCTAGTCCTTTTAAAAGGAGCTCACACACAGCTGGGGGATCCAGACGCTGCAGCACAACTTTTATTTACCTACCATAATCCTGCAGCATTGTGTGATTGAACATCCGTCCCTCAAGGGCATCACAAAACATCCCTCTGCGCAAAATTACCTTCTGAAAAATATGACACTCTGAAATTGCACAGAATTGCACAAGTTCACTGAAGGTCACACATGAAACACGCACATGAACCCAGGATCAAACTTGAACAAAAACAATAAATTTAAACAAGTGTTGATTTTGCACATAGGTCGTGCTAAGCACTGAGTTCTGTCCTAAGCAAAAACTTTCAGAAACAAAGCAGAAACATTCACTAGTTTCTGGAGATTACCTGACAACACCAAGAACCACATACAAGTTGAAAACACAAATCAGTTTAAACCAATGATTGTTCTTCACTCCATATTCTGTGTTTTAACTTGTTTCCCTCCGAGGACATAATTTAATATTAATCATGAGCACAGAAGCTCTTAAAGGATTAGCATTAATCCCCATCTTCCATCATACTGACATAATGATGGAGACACTTTTTCAATGACCATTCTACGAGAACGTGTGCTGAAAATCGCTGCAGTGAGACACTCTGGCTGGCTCCAAACAAAGAAATGTGTACTGTGCTTTTGCAGAATTTAAAATAAGCCCCCACTTAAAGTTGACATTATTTTGCTTTAACATTCACCATAAAAGTGGGAGTGATGAAACTCATTTCCTGTACGTGTAATTCCATCACGGGAAACAGGTTCCATCAAATCTTACATATAGAGCACACTGATTTCCAAGAGTGATTCAGTGACAACATTCAATTCTGCCCAGCGACAGGGGCAGGGTTTAGTGCCAGGCTTCCAATAAATCACAGAAGTGAAGTTCAGCAGACACAGACAGAGACTGAAGGGCATTTACTTGGCAACAGAGGCAGGGTCAGACATCATTTTAGCAGTGAGCGATAGCCAGCTGCAAACTATGATATCCTGTCTAGCTGGGGACCGAGTGAGAAATGGAGTTGACCAGCTCTTTGATGGTCAGGGTTCAGAAGAATCTTGCAAGCATTATTACCTCAATGCAGCTGAGAGAGGGAGACAGAGAGAGTCAAAAAGCGACAAGCAGCATCTACTTGATTCAACTGAACAAGGTTAGTGCTCAGGAAAATTCCAGGGGCAGTTTTTAGCTTGGTAAAGTTAGCTGTCTGTGAAAAGCTGGAGTTGTGCCCATGAGTCAAAGTGGTTTTCTACTCCATAGGAGAGGAAAGCCTGGATAGAAGGGACATGGACTTCAACAGGTAGTCCCTGAGGGGAAACCTTACAGAAGTTTATAAAGTCACAAGGGGCATGGATAGAGTGAATAGTCAAAGTCTTTCCCCCTGAGTGAGAGGAGTCCAAAACTAGAGGGCATAGGTTTAAGGTGAGAGGGCAAAGATTTAAAAGGGACCCAAGAGGCAACTTTTCACACAGAAGGTGGTGTGTGTACGGAATGAGCTGCCAGAGGAAGTGGTGGAGGCTGGTACAATTACAACATTTAAAAGGCATCTGGATGGGCATATGAATAGGAAGGGTTTAAAGGGATATGGGCCAAATGCTGGTAAATGGGACTTGATTAATTTAGGATATCTGGTCATCATGGACAAGTTAGGCTGAAGCATCTGTTTCCATGATGAACATCTCTATGGCTCTATGACTAGTTTGTGATAGAGCATCTTTTGAGAGAGAGCTTCAAGGCTGGGTCGACAAAAGTGAGGAATTGTGATTCCTTGCAAAGCTTAATGAGATTTGATGACCCACTGAGTCATGAACACCCGGGAGAAGGGAATTACTGAGAATAATCTGTCCTGATCATGATTTTAAGTGCAACCGGGTCTGTTTGGTCACAGTTTTTATTACCTCATGTTAGAAAGAAGACATTCATTGAATACAGATTGTGTTATCATTCCAAGGTATAAAGTTTATTGTTTGTTCAAATCCAAGAAATCTTGTGGTTTTATTTGTTCCATTTTCGCCTTCTTTAAATTTATCGGTTGCTAACAGCTCGCTAGATCACAACATAAATGTTAGTGATTGTGTCTCAGACTATAACCATGTATTGTGCATCCATTTAACATTCACTGATGTCACATTCTGTTGCCTACACATGGCCCTTCACTAACACTTCCCCTGTGCTGTTGGCCTAAGTCAGTTAAAGAGATAGAGTTGCCACAGTCCCACTCCTTCACTGGGGAGACTGGTGATGAAGAGTGGGTTAACCTGAGGGTCATTGTGCCTCGGGAGAGGGCGAGGGTGAGAAGGCAGAACCTTCAAAGTGACCTCAGGCAGTACAGGAATTGAGCCCAGGCTGTGGCCTTCACTCTGCATTGCCAACCAGACTTCCAACCAGCGGAGCTAACTGACTCTAACCTGAGGGGTGAACACCATCAGCCCATGGGACTCCCTCAGCAGGGTCCACTTGCCAGTCACTCTATGTTGTCTCCGAATTTGCCAACGGGGCAAGTTCCTGGAGGTGTGATCATATGACTTTCAGCCAATGGGAGCCCAACATGGCCACCCCTATGGCAATCCTTCACTCACCAGGTTGGGAATTGAGTCTTGGACACCCAACTGGACGATTATTGATTTGCCCAAACGCCCCATATCACAGCAGCATCTTGAGGTCATGAGTGAGGCAAACAACCATTTAACACACTCATTCCCGTCATCCCCACCCAGCCTGACGGTGTTGCGCAGGATTACTCCCAGCAGTTGTCCTGGAACTTAATCTGCAATGTTTGAAGGCTCCAGGACAATCCTCCCCTCTCCCCTACACCCTCGTCACAATTTCACTGAAATCTTTCTTACTGGCTCCCTGCACCCACTGACATCAGACACTAGGTGGAGCCAGGCTACATAGTGTGATACATCATTTATGTTTATATTGCCTTTATATTTTAAAAACATATTTTACTTTAAAGGTCATTTCATCACAAATTTAAAATGTATAGTATGGCATTTCACAGCATCCCTACAATGCAGAAGCAGGCCATTTGGTCCAGCACAAACCCTCCAAAGAGTATCCCCATTCCCTACGGTGTCCCTTACATTTTCCATGTCAACTCCACCGAAACTGCACATCCCTGGGCACTATGGTCAATCAACCCTAACCTGCACATCTCTGGACTGTGGGAGGAAACCAGAGCACCCGGAGGAAACCCACACAGACACAGGGAGAATGTGCAAACTCCACACAGACAGTTGCACGAGGGTGGAATCGAGCCTGGGTTCTGGAGCTAAGCCAGGGATTAATCAATTTGGAGTCCAAAGATGTGCAGGCTAATTGGATTAGCTGTGCTAAATTTCCCCATAGTGTTAATGAATGTGTAGGTTATGTGTGTTAGCCATGGGAAATCAGGATTACAGGGATAGGATAGAGGGGAGCATCTGGGTGGGATGATGTTCAGACGGTTGGTGTGGATTAGATGGGCTGAATGGCCTGTTTCCATATTGTAGGGGTTCATTGATTCTATTCTATGTGTAGCTAGGTCAATCCACCCTAACCTGCGCATCTTTGGACTGTGGGAGGAAACCAGAGCGCCCGGAGGAAACCCACACAGACATGGGGAGAATGTGCAAACTCCACACAGACAGTCACCCGAGGGTGGGATTGAACCCAGGTCCCTGGCACCATGAGGCTGCAGTGCAAACCACTGAGACACCGTGCCACCCAATTTCAACCTATAAAGTTTTAATTTTTTTGACGAATGGACCCTGGCTGGTCAACAACAGGGAAGACACAAAAGAACTACATTTTTGCATTACTTACAACCTCCAGGAGGGGTTGGGGCGAAATATCTGGATAATTCCTTCAGCCTTCACCAACTTCCTTCCCCAAAGTCCAGGACACCGAGGCCAGCCGTAGCAATGGCTATTGTTCCTTTCGGCTCTCAGCATCCGCCTGCAGCACTGCATTTCCTAGCCTTTAGCAGCTATCAGGCCATGGTGGGTATCACAGATTGATCCGATGGTCCTGTCTGTGACTTTGTATTCCTGCACATCTCAGTTTCTGGCCTAGGCCAATGAACAGTAACTGGAGGAGGGGGGGCGTGGGGGTGCATCCTGCTTATGTATCCACTTATCCACACATTCTATCTTTTCTCTATGGCTTTTGTCTTCTTCAGATAATGATTTCATTAAATTTTGAAACTCACATTTGAATGGGTTTCCACTGCGCTCACCTGTAGGTCAATCCAGATTCTAGCCACCTGCTGGAAATAAATGCTTTCCCTTTTCACCATTATTTCTTTAGTTAATCACCTTAAATCATTGTTCTCTGTTCCTCAAGTCCCCTCTGCTGTCTGTCTGTCTCACCTGTCAATTTCTCTGTCTATTTATCTCTCTATTTCTCTATCTAGCCATCTAAAAGTGAAGTACCATGAATGCTGGAGAAAATAAGAACAGGGTATAGCAATAGATAGAGAAAGATTCTTTTTAAAATATTGAAATAGGCAGATGTATAGATAGATGGAGTGATTGGTAAAAACAGAAATTGTTGGAGAAACTCAGCACATCTGGTATCATCTGTGGACAGAGGAACAGAGTAAGGCTGTCCCTTAGAACTCAGTTCTGCAATTGTGAAGAAGTCTTTCCCACTATATCGCTGTCTGTTATCTATATGTTATCTCTATCTCTCTAACTATTTTGTACCTCTATATATCTGTCCCTTTCTGTGCAGAATCTCAAATTCCTCTCTATTCTTTATTTTTCTGTACCTCTGTAAGTATTCTATCTGATATATCCTTTTATCTATCTATGTGTTGCATCCATCTCTCCATCTGCCTCTCTCTCTCTGTCTTTACCTATCTGTCTCTTTGTTCATCTATTTTTGCTTGTCCCTTGATCTGTCTATGCTGCTTCTCATCATGTACCTATCTCACTATCTCTCTCTACCTACCTTACTTTCTCTATTTATCCATTTATCTATGCTGCATCGCTCTATCGAGTTCTTTCTACCTCTCTCTATATTTGTCTATCAGTCTATATATATATATGTCAATATCTATCTCAATCTCTACCCTTCTATCTCCATTGTTATATCTCCAGCTCTCTGTGTCTATCTCTCTATATCTTTATCTCTCTATTTCTATCTCTAGCTCTATCTCCCCATCTCTCTATCTCTACCTCTCTATCAATCTCACTATCTCTCCATCTCTATCTCACTCTCTACCTCTATCTATCCCTATATCTCTTTCTATCTCTATTATTCTATCTCTTTATGTGATAATCTGTATCTCTGTATCTCTCTCTCTCACATTCCCTATCTCTGCGTATCTATCTCTTTATGCCTCTATCTCTATCCCTGTGTGTCTCTCTCACTCTCTCTCTCTCTCTACCTCTATACATCATTTCCCTGCAGTTTTTGGTGCCATGGAATTTCCCACATTCAGCTGAAGTCAGGCAATAATTTTAAATCTCATCTGAAGGGTTTGAGCGGCGAGCGTATGTCTATAGAATTCTAGCAAACTGTCTGGATTTACAACCAGATCCACAGCTGCTGTAACATCAGGGACGGTCTGGGTCTTTCTGGGAATACGTCAGAAGCTGATGCTAAGTAGCCCCAGAACAACCGAAAATGAATCTGCGGAGTTGTCATCCATGTCAAATTGTTCGCTGAATAAGTCCAGAGGTTTATTTACCTGGTAATTATGTGAATGCAAACACGGTGAGTTTGGCAAACTGTGATTATTGCTTTTGTTTCATACTACAAGCCCCTGGGAGCCCATTGACAAATAATTAAGATGCTTCAGTGAGCTTGTGTTCTGCACAGTACAAAGCAGGAGTTCTATAGGAACAATACTACGAGCAGAAACTGTGTTGTTGTCAATGAAGTCCTCAGACAGAGTTTCCTCTCTTGGCTACATGGCTTTAATCGGGAGTGGTCCAACAGCTCTGGCGCAGTGGGCTAGCACACTGGTTCTTAAAGGTAGCTGTGGGCTCAATGCTCACTTCTGTCTATAAGACATAGAAACAGTCACAGACTATTCAGCCCAATGATGGAAGATAACAGAAACAGATGACGTGAACATTTACCTTGTTGCTGTGTCACAACTGTAACTGCACTGAAAATAATTCATTAGCTGCCACATGCTTTGGGGTGTTCTGAAGCAGTGAAGAAGTGCTATAGAGATGGAAGTCTGGCATTAATTTTATGTTACCGATGATGTACCTTTCCAATTGTTTCTAACATTGGGGCTGGAGATTCTCTTGTTGTGTCCAGGCCTGGTCTCAAACCAACTTACATAATTCCCTCTTTCCCAAAAAAAGGAACCCTGTGAACTGAATAAAAACCAAAAGAACTGCGGATGCTGTAAATCAGGAACAAAAACAAAGTTGCTGGAAAATCTCAGCAGGTCTGGCAGCATCTGTGAAGGAATAAACAAGAGTTAATGGCTCGGATCTAATTCTGAGGAAGGGTCATCGGACCAAAGACGTTAAAACTCTTTTCCTTCTTCACATATGCTGCCACCACCTGCTGAACTTTTGCAGCAACTTTGTTTTTGATTCGGTGAGCTGAAGATGGAGCAGGGTCTAATTTTAAAAATGATAGATTCTTCTGTCACTTTGAGCAATGCGTGCTCAGCAAGGAGCTCGGCAGGCTCATGTGGCTAATGCATGAAATGAAGCCAAACAATGAATTGCAGTTCCGACTGCAAGTATTACATTTACGTTTAATGGTATTGAATGAAGCCTCTGGCTTTGCCAGTCCTTCAGTAACAGAGCAGACTCTGTTCTCCTTAAATGTTCAGATTGCTCGATGCCAGAGACTTCTCCATTTGAATCTGACCAAGGGCTGACTGTTTCACTGTAGACTGGGTTCAGCTCAGAGGCTCTGAGATTCAGCTATCTCTGAAACTAAAGCGGAAAGCTTTCGTTGCAGAGATAACATTGCATTTAACATTGTTAAATAAATCAAACTGGGGGGAAAAAACCTGGTGCAGGATGACAAAATATGAAGAAGCTGCAATTCAGTTTGTCGGGCAAAATGACATCTTCAAACATCTGCCTTTAGTCAATTCTTTTGCGTCTCCAGCAAATAAAGGTGACTGGCAGAATAATGTGGAGCAATCCTGCCCTCTATAGATAAAATCGCAGAATGACAGATCAGAGCATCACTGAAAAATCTCAGGTTTAATTGACATATGTCTCAAATGTATCTTTCCTTTTGTTATCCAGTTGTACCCCTTCATGTCAAGTCGCTGGACATAGGCTAATGAGACCTAGGTTAATGCTTTTTGGGGGAGAGAAAGCACTGGTTCAAATTCATTCCTAACAGCTAGGGGTGAAATTTGAATTAAATAAATTGAAACCGGAATTGAACAGCTAGTCTCACTATCAATAACCTTGAAAGTACCATGGATTTCTCTAAAACAAAAACCTATCTCTTGTATTAGTATCCTTCCAAAGAAAGGAAATCTGCAACCCTCACCTGGTCTGGCTTACATGTGATTCCAATCTCAATACAATGTGGCTGACTCTTAACAGCCTCTGTAAACTACTCATTCCAGGGACAATTCGGGATGGGCAACAAGTGCTGGACTTGTCAGCAACGGTCACTTCCCATAAAAGAATAAATAACCTTCCATAGGGTGCAGGACTGTCACAGTTACTTCACTGGTCTGGTAATCTCAAGTGTGACATTCGTGCGATATAAGTGCCAAGTCATAAAAAGACAATAGAACCATTGCCCCTTCACATTCGATGGTGTTATGAGTTCTCACCAAAGCTCCTGTAAGAGCACCTTCCAAATCTGTGACCACTTCCATCTAGAAGGACCCAGGCAGCAGATATATGGGAACACCACCACCTCCGAGCTCCCCTCCAAGCCACTCAGCATCCTGACTTGGAAATATATCGCTGTTCCTTCAGTATCACTGGATTAAAATCCTGGAACTCCCTCCTTAACAGCATTGTCGGTCTACTTACACCGAATGGACTGCAGAGATTCAAGACGGCAACTCACCATCACCTTCTCAAGGGCAACTAGGGATGGGCAATAAATGCTGGCCCAGTCAGCGACATCCACATCCTGTGGACAAATGAAAAAGAATGAGGAGTTTAACCCCTAATACAACAGCTCAAAAACTTGAAATCAGGTTTTTAAAAAATTCACAAAAAAATTTGTTATCATGAGGCTGTCAAGTCCCTACAGAAATGCAGGCAGGTTGTTTAATTTCAGTGGTACACCAGAACCAGGGGCCACCGTTTAAAAGTAAGGGGCCATCATATACAGGCATGGACTATTTTCTAAACGGTGAGAAAATTTGTAAAGCAGAAGCACAAATGGATCTGGGAGTGTTGGTCCAGGATTCGCTAAAGGTTAACTTGCAAATAGAGTCCATGATTAAGGAAGCGAATGTAATGTCATTTATCTCAAGAGGTTTGCAATAAAAAAGGAGAGATGTGCTTCTGAGGCTTTATAAAGCTCTAGTTAGGCCCCATTTAGAATACTGTGTCCAATTTTGGGCCCCACACCTCAGGAAGGACATACTAGCCCTGGAGTGTGTCCAGCGGAGATTCACGCGGATGATCCCTGGAATGGTGGGTTTAACGTACGATGAACGGCTGAGGATCCTGGGGTTGTATTCATTAGAGTTTAGAAGGTTGAGGGGAGATCTAATAGAAACTTACAAGATAATGTATGGCTTAGAAAGGGTGGATGCTGGGAAGGTGTTTCTGTTAGACGGGGAGACTAGGACCCGTGGGCACAGCCTTAGAATTAGAGGGGGTGAATTTAAAATGGAAATGAGGAGACATTTCTTCAGCCAGAGAGTGGTGGGCTTGTGGAATTCATTGCCACAGAGCGGAATGGAGGCCAGGACGATAAATGCCTTCAAGGCAGAGATCGATTAATTCTTGATCTCACAATGAATCAAGGGCTACGGGGAGATTGCAGGGAAGTGGAGTTGAAATGACCATCAGCCATGATTTAAATGGCAGAGTGGACTCGATGGGCCGGATGGCCTTACTTCCACTCCTATGTCTTATGGTTCTATGGTCTTATGGTCTTACCTATTTCTGTCTTAGAGTCATAAAGTGTGGAAGCAAGTCTTTCAGCCCATTGATTCCACTCTCCAAAGAGCATCCCATCCAGACCCACCCCATACCCTGTATGGCTCAGCCACCTAACCTAGGCATTCCTGGATAGCACAGGACAATTTAACCCAGCTCCTTGGGCACTGTGGGCAATTTAGCATGGCCAATTCACCTAACATGTTCATCTTTTGAACTGTGGGAGGAAACCAGAGCACCCAAAGGAAATCCACGCAGACACAGGGCAAATGTACAAACTCCACACAGACACTTGCCCAAGGGTTGAATTGATCCTGGGTCCCTGGTAGTGTGAGGTAGCAGTGCTAACCACTGAGCCTCCTGAGCAGACAGCAATAAAGAGAATCTCTCAGAAGAGTTTGAGTCTTTGGCACTCTCTTCCTCAAAAGGTGTTGGAAGCAGAGTGCTTGAAGACAGAAGCAAACAGGTATTTGTGTTGAGCAAGCAGGGGTGAAATGCTAAGAGAGTACACAGTGATGAGATCCTATTGAACAAGAGAGAAGATTTGAACTCATGTATTAGTTTGCATTTAAAGAGCAACGGGGCATCCTGAGGATGTGAAAATTGCTGCACTGATGCAAGTCTTCCTTTCTTTATGTCCTTTGGGGAAGAGCTTGACTGACAGTTATAAAAATCACTTTTTTTGGGACATGGGCTAAAAATAAAGAAAGATATTGCTTTAAACCAAGGAAGCTGTGTAAAATGTGGTCTGCAATTTTAAAAACAAGTTCCTGAAACACATTGTACATAGAACATTCAAACAGCGTGAAGAGTTCCAGACAAATTGGTACCAACTGTTTTGCGATCAGGTGAGCTCAGCATCGTAATAACCTTCTGAGTGGCTCCTGAGGCACTTAAAGGGTGTATTCTCAACCTCTGAATGTGCATGCAATCTTGTGTCATCAGCAAAGTATCAGAGGAATCAAAACAGTTGTGAAGGAGCAAACAGAAAACAACTCATTGATACAGGTGATCCAGACTGGTGCCTGAACTGTGCCTCTCAGACTTTGCTTTCCCTTTTCCATCTATAATACTTGTATCTTTTCTCTTTGTGTGTTGGTTTGTATGCATAATGGAATTTTTAAAAAGGAACAGAGTTTGAGTAATAGAGTTATGTTATTAATTTATCTTAGCGTTTCTTCGCAATTGATTGCAAACATTTTAGTTATAATCAATAGCTGTTTTCTTGCTAATGTACAAGAAAAGCCCGCACACTCTTCTCACCTAAGTTTGGTGATTTAATCAAATTTGCAGATTTCTGATGACTCCAGGAACAGTGGGGTTTGATTTCTAGCACAATACTCCAGCAAGTCTTGACCCTTTCATTAGAATTAATTTATAGCTTCGTGAGTTTAGAAACAAGAAAGATATCACATTAAAGCGCAAACGTTTCTAAGAGGTCTCGACAGGTTTAATTCACAGTGACCGCTTCCAACAGGCTGGTGTGTCTACATCTAGAGGCAATTTAGAACACAGCATGGGAGGACAGTGTTCACTCAGAGAGCAGTGGATGTTCAGCCATTGAGTATAGTCCGGACTGAACCCTAGAGACTTTTTTACGAAAACTAAAAGAACTGCGGATGCTGTAAATCAGGAACAAAAACAAAGTTGCTGGAAAAGCTCAGCAGGTCTGGCAGCATCGGCATAGAAATAAAAAACAAGTGTTAACGTTTCGGGTCCTGGTGACCCATCCTCAGAATTTTTTTGGGATACGCTCAGGGAATCCAGAGATATTGGGGGAGCAGATGGTAAAATGGAGCCTAGCTAGAAAGGCAGCCATGATTTGCTATGGGAACAGTGTTGTGAAACTTGAAAGGGTTCGGGAAAGATTTACAAGGATGTTGCTGACGTTGGAGGTTTGAGCGATGGGGAGAGGCTGAGTAGAATGTGTTTATTTTCCCTGGAGTGTCAGAGGCTGAGGGGTGACCTTATAGATGTTTATAAAATCATGTGGGGCATGGATAGGGTGAATAGACAAGGTCTTTTTCTCAGGGTAGGGAGTCCAAAACTAAAGGGCACAGATTTTAAGGTGAGGGGGAAAGATTTAAGAGGGACCCGAAGGGCAATGTTTTCACACAAAGGGTGGTGTGTGTATGGAATGAGCTGCCAGAGGAAGTGGTGGAGGCTGGTACAGTTACAACATTGGATGGGTAGATGAATAGGATGGGTTTTGAGGGATATGGGCCAAATGCTGACAAATGGGACTAGGTTTATATAGGCTATCTGGTCAGCGTGGAGGAGTTGGACTGAAGGGTCTGTTTCCATGCTGTATGTCACCATGACTCAATCTTATTGAGCAGTAGTGCAATGCAGACCTCCTTTCTGTTTAACATGCTCCTTATTATGACCTTGCTGTCCTTGTCTCTCCAACAGGTCATTCCCCTCAAGAGGAGCTTCAGGGTGCCCATGACGTAGGGGATTCAAAGATGATGGTAGACCAGCAACATCATCATCGTGCTGCCTTTGCCAGTGTCACCCAAATGATAAGACCTCAGAATGTACACTCACCTTGGCATCGCTCATGAAACAATAAACAGAAGGGAAATGCACAGTTTCTGATCGTTCCCAGTATGTTCCCAGCAGCTTGTGTTGAGTTATGACCAGACTGCAGCTCTAGCAGAGCTCTGTCAGCAGCCCCAATGATCAAAATTGACCCATAATCACTGATTTCTCACTCAGCCTGAGATTGGCGCATGCTTGGCTTTTTAAAATGTCTTGTTGACACTCGACAAATGTGGGACTATTAACCATTACAAGCTGTGTCAATTAAATTTGCTGTGCTTTCTCCTGGTTAAATACAGAAATTGGTAAATAATTACTTTGTCTCTGACAGCACAGGCCCCAGCTCTTGTCAGCTTTTATTTAAGCACTGACGAAATTTTATTACTTAATTCAATCAGGGAGCTCAGAATGCTGGCCTCTGTGATGAAGAGCTCCCAGTTGCTGGGGAGAGCCTGCCTATTTCCTTTGTGACTGGCTAATGCGTCTAATTTATGCCAACTCAAAAGTAGCCATATGTCCTCTGCCAGTGGGATTGAAAATCTCGGAAGCCATCAGCTTCATCAAAGTTGACCTTTTGTTTGATTTAACTCGCGCCCCCTGGCCCCACCCTGTGCTGGAGCTCGACTCCGCGCCTGTAAAACTTGTAGCTAATGACACTGATGCAAATAGCAATCAAGACTCTGTAAAGGGGTTTAAATCCATTTAGGCCCAGAGACCGCAGCCACTTAGTGGGCAGCAGACAGCTGTGAGGTCAAGGAAGACAGGCGCAAATTGGATTTTGAAATGGAACCATCCTCCTTAAATGGCGCAAATTAAACCATTTTCTTTTAGGAGGCAGCCTGGACATATGTTGACAGAGCTGAGGCAAATCTAAAATAAAATCAGGCTTAAATAAAGAAAAATTACTCCTAACGTGGTAGCCTGGTGCCAGTTCAACTCAGGCTCATTACATTAGCATTCCTCACTGATAAATGGAATGTTTTAGAGTTTAAAACAAAGGAGAGATGTTTATCAGCACTTCATGCCTCACGGTTTGTGTCTGCTATATTAGCAAAGAATTGCTTAAAAGCTTGGACCTATAGCCAAGAGGTCATTTTGCACACAGATAAAATGCACTCTGCAAAAAAAAGGGTCCACATTAAGTGGTGTTTCTGTCACAGAAAATGATGTTAGTGTAAAGTCCTGTCACATCTCAAGTCTTATGATTCATTAGTTTGAACTGCAGCAGTTATTACGCAGGCAACAGTGACAAACAATCTGTGCACAGCAGGAGCCCACTCCAAACTATGTAAAGTCTTTCGGAGGGGAGACTGTCAATCAGAAAACTAGGAGTTGTTCTCTTTCATTTTAATGAGTGCAACACATCTTTAAAAAGTGCCCAAAACTCCAGAGTATGCTTGTATGTTGTTTTTGTAATGCTCCTCTGGAGTGCCTTGAGGTGTTATATTAAAGGAACCATGTGCATTGGAATTTGGAAGAATGAGGGGTGGAGATCTTACAGACACATATAAAATTATGAAGAGAATAGATAGAATTGAAGCAGGGAGGCGTTTCCACTGGCGGGTGAAACTAGAACTCGTGGTCATAGCCTCAAAATTAGGGGGAGCAGATTTAGGACTGAGATAAGGAGGAACTTCTTCACCCAAAGGGTTGTTAATCTGTGGAATTCCCTGCCCAGGGAAGCAACTGAGGCTTCCTCGTTGAATGTTTTTAAGAGAAAGATAGATAGGTTTTTGAATAATAAGGGAATTAAGGGTTACGGCGGAGGACCATGGCAGTTAAGTGGAGTGGAGTCCACAAGAAGATCAGCCATGATCTTATTGAATGGAGGAGCCAACTCGATGAACCAGATGGCCCACTCCTGCTCCTATTTCTTCTGTTTTTATGAGCTGTATTTGTCGCTAGGTGAAGTCGAGGGAGTGGTTGGAATGGAATCCAATAATTTAAAGGGCAACTGAGTCATAGAGTGAGATAAAAATTCAGTTAACACAACTCTGTTTGAAAAAAGGTTCACACTTTCTTTTTGACTAGAAAAGAATCAAAAATGAATTTAAAAAGCTTACACTTCTGAAATGTAACAACTGTAATAAATCTAGAAATAAGCCTACAGTGTCAGGAGCAGTTGCAAGATCTACGCTACTCTCCACAATTTTAGAATCTCCTCAGTCTGAGGATTGGGGTTATGCAGTCCCCTCTAAATCATGTTATGATTGCAATCTGCAGGAAGCTAAGATGAGTTGCCAACTTCTTAAGAGTCCCTCCAGTGTGGAAGGAGGCCATTGAGCTAGTTGAGTCTGCATCGACCCTCCAAAGATTCCACCCAATCCAAGCACCAGCCCCACATATTACAGTGTGGAATCCACACTCTGGACACTACAGATAATTTCCGATGGTCAATCCACCTAAACTGCACATCTTTGGCCTGTGGGAGGAAGCCGGAGCACCCGGAGGAAACCCACACAGACACGGAGAGAAAGTACAAACTCCACACAGACAGTGTCCCTTCTGCTTGTGAGGCAGCAGTGCTAACCACTGAGCCACCATGCCGCTCCCTGATTGGAGATTTCATCGTGTGTCTTCTAGTTCTCACAGCCCCGCAACTGATGGTGTGGGGTCACCGAACTGTTGGAACACAGAATGAGGCCATTCAGCCCATTGTGGCTGCACGTTTATATACTTAGTGTCAATCTCCTTTCCGTGAACAATGTTTCAATTTTGATCATCCAATGCCCTTTTGGAATGCCTCAACTGAACCTGCCCCCACTACATTTCCAGGCAGGGCATTCAACACCCTAACTATTTGCTAGGTGAAAACGTTCATCCATCCATCGCCTTGGCTCTCATGATCCAATTGGATGGATCTTTTAACCACCTGTAATCTATAAAGATTTTGCAAAGATTTGTAGCTCAGGTTGTGGATGAGGTTGTAGACTAGCTCGCTGAGCTGGTGTGTTTGATTGCAGACGTTTCGTCACTGTGCTTGGTAATATCGTCAAAGCACCTCCTGTGAAGTGTTAGTGTTCCGTCCCGTTTGTTATTTATGTGTCTCAGTTTGCTGAGGCCATTGGCATCACTTCCAGTTCTGTTTTTCAGTGGTTTGTAGATCGGGACCAGTTCAATATATTTGCTGATGGTGTTCCAGTTGGAATGCCAAGCTTTCAGGCATGTCTCTGTTTGGCTTGGGCTATTATGGATGTGTTGTCCCAGTCAACAAATACACTGAACTGGAAATCAGAATTCAGAATTTCTGAAGAAAGGTCTAGACCCCAAAACGTCAGCTTTTCTGCTTCTCTGATGCTGCTTGGCCTGCTGTGTTCCTCCAGCTCTACACCATGGTATCTCTTACACCAGCTCGGCAAGCAAGTCTACAACATCATCGGTAAGATAATAAACAGGAGGCTTCACTGAGAATTAGAAAGACACTAAATTTTTGTGTAACCTATTTTCTTTTATTTTTTCAAAACAATGCAGGCATCGCCTGTTGTAATAAGCCTGGAGACCAGACTGGAGGGGAATACTGTTTATTGTTGAGCATCAAAATACTTTTTGTGTTTTCCATAGGCTAGCCCCAGCCCAGGACAGTGCATTTTGTAGACCCATCCCTGGCTCTGCTTTTGTTTATATATATCCAGAAGATATAAATATCTCTTCCACACAGCTGAATGTGTTTTTTTTTCCCCCATCACTAAATCAATGAAGGGTCTAGGCCTGAAACGTCAGCTTTTGTGCTCCTGAGATGCTGCTTGGCCTGCTGTGTTCATCCAGCCTCACACTTTGTTATCCTATATAAATCAATGCAGTCTTTTTCATCCAATAACTACGCCAGTGAATCAGTCAAGGTTCCAATTGAATAATTTACGTGCAAAGTCTGTTAAGGACAATGCAAACCATCAGCGGTGAGGGACTTTATAGATATTTTCCTAATCAATCTGCCCAGAATGGTTATTACACACCTTTAGAGCAGATGGGACTTGAACCTGGGTCTCCTGCTCCTCAGATAACGAAACTACCACTGCACTACAAGAGTCCTTGGAGCTGTCTGACCTTTTCTTGTTGATACTCCAAAGTGCCATTATACACAACTGAGCAACCTTTCCCCACCGAAATCACCATTATGTTTTATTCCTGTTAACTAGTACACTCTTGTAGCCAATCAAGATTTACAAGCAAAGCTCATTATAGGCAATAAGGAGATTGCAAATTTGACTTGGAGACCTCTTGATCTGCAGCTAGATTCCCCACTACTGAGCTGAGCCTACTTGAGTCTGCTTTATAAAGGGCTGAGGTGATGAGTTCTAGCTACAGGCCATTGCCTGTTCCAGAGGGAAGTCAGACACAGGTTCCATGAGGAAATTGTTTAGTGATTTCCCATGAACCTTGTAGGGGGTTATCACAGCTGGTAAGGCCAATGTTTGCAGGCCATCCCTAAATTACATCCCAGCAGGAACAAGGGTAGGCCATTTGGCCCTTCAAGCTTGTGCTGCTGTTCAATAAGATCATAGATTCATCATAGAATACTAACAGCATAGAAGCAGGCCATTCAGTCCATCAAGTCTACACCAACCCTCAGAGGAGGATCCCAACCAGATCCACACCCTACTCTCTCCATATAACCCTACATTTCCCATGGTTAACCCATCCAGCTTGTACATCCCTGGATATTATTCGCAATTTAGCACGGCCAAGCCTCATGTCAATGGTCTGTAGGAGGAAACCGCAGTACCTGGAAGAATCCCACACAGACACGGGAAGAATGTGCAAACTCCACTGCGGCCGGAGAAATGGCAGATGGAATTTAATCCAGGCAAGTGTGAGATGTTGCACTTCGGGACAACGAATGTGAAGGAAAAGTATACAGTTAATGACGGGACTCTGAACAGCGTTGACATACAGAAAGATCTTAGGGTTCAAGTCCACAGCTCCCTAAAAGTGGCTATGCAAATAGATAGGGTGGTAAAGAAAGCGTATGGCACGCTTGCCTTTATTGATCAGGGAACTGAGTACAAGAGTCAGGATGTCATGTTGCAGCTTTATAAGATTTTGGTTAGGCCATGCTTAGATTACTGAGTCCATTTCTGGTCGCCACTTTAAGGGAAGAATGTGGATGCTTTGGAGAGGGTGCAGAAGAAATGCTTCCTGGATTTGTGGGTATGAACTATAAGGAGAGACTAGAAAAACTCAGGTTGTTTTCTCTGGAGCAGTGGAGGCTGAGGGGAGATGTGGTAGACATCTATAAAACTATGAGATGCCCAGAGAGGGCTGACGGTCAAAATCTTTTCCCCAGAGTTGAAATGTCTGAAACTAGAGAGCACGGATTTAAGGTGAGAGGGGAAAAGTTCAAAGGGCATGTGAGGGGCAGGGTTTTTTTACACAGAGAGTGGAATACACTGCCAGGGGTAATGGTGGAGACAGAAACAGTAAGGCTGTTTAAGAGACTTTTAGATAAGCACACAAATATGCAACAACTTGAGCGAAATGGACTGAAATCAGGCAGACGGGAGTAGTTTCATTTAGCATCGTGTTCAGCACAACATTGTGGGCCAAAGGGCTCATTTCAGTGCTGTACAGTTGTAAGCTCCACACGGACAGTTACCCGACAGTGGAATTGAACCTTGGTCCCTGGTGCAGTCGCCATCGTGCCACTCCTGACTGATCTCTATGATCTGTTGGTGTTTTAGATTCCACATTCCTGTGCATTCCTGATAACTCTCGAATCCTCTGTCTAGCAAGAATCAATCCACTTCTGCTTTGAAACTATTCGAGACCCTGCCTCTACCACCCACTCAGGCAGAGAGTTCTGAAGCTGTAATTGCTTCATAGAAAAGCCCTCCCTCCACACCAATCAGTGGAACCAGTAAAACTTGGGGATGAGCCACACTGGTCTAATTTGAGTTGTATACCACAAAATGGAGCCCCAGCATGAACAATATTCATTTCCAAGTGTCACCTTCACTTCCTGTTTTTCTTCCTCTGGCTGTGGGCATTTGTTGCCCATCCCTAATTGCCCATGAATTGAGTTTCTTGCTCAGAGTCAACCACATTGCTGTGGGTCTGGAGTCACATCTAGATTATAGACCTAAGAAGATCATGGATTACAGCATCCCCACAATGCAGATAGAAGCCATTCAGACCATCGAATCTACCCTGACTGTCCGAAGAGCTTCCCATCCAGACTCACACCTCCAGCTCTTTCACCCCACATTTAACATAGCCAGTCCCCATAACCTGCACATCTTGGCCAAAACAATTAAGGATGGCAGGTTTCCTTTCCAATAGGTTTTTACAATAATCAATTATAGTATCACGGTCAGCCTTAAGGAGACTCGCTTAATGTCTGAGATTCATTGCTGAATTTAAATTCCCCCGGATTCCTCTGGAATATTAGCCTTGGCCTCTGGATTCCTCATCCTGTAGTAACATTGCCAAAGTTTTCTCCATTTCCCAGCGATTCCATGGTAGGCCTGGAAATTTGCTGATTTTACAGGATTGTCAATCCTTTGGGTGTTAACTAAGGTTTGAACACCCCGTTTCTTGAGCATTGTTGAAATAAACCAGAGATGCTTTCAATGCTTTTCATCTTGCTCTTGTCAGGACAGATGCATGAATTCCACATTTCAAGGGGAGCATGAGAAAACAGATTGGCAGAACAGCTTTGACTGGTCAGGGGTGCCACAATGGAACATGACTGGGAAAGCACTGTCTCTACCCTTTCAATATGTTCAATTCAGAAACATCGCAATGCACAGATATGTCCCGTTCTCTGCAGGGATTGGGTCTCTATACCAAACAGAGACAACTTGCAAACTAATCAGAACCCTTTCTTCATTGCTGTACAAATTACAGTTCCCATTGAACTTTGGCTTTCTTGCCATCTGTCCTGGTCAGTGCAAAATGAATATGTGAGACAGTATTATTTTCAGTAATACCCAGGTGCTGAGCTGCTAAACCATTTCTTGCTCTTCTGCATTCACAAATATTTCTTTAAACCAATGAAGGACGACAAAGATAAGTAAGCTACGAGCTAAATTCCAAGATATAATACAACTGCCAGTCACCACTTCCCTGTTTCACTTTGACTGGCAATAATATAGCCAATACTGTATGAAATGTGACATTACACAATTTCCCTCTCTCGCTATAAATAGCAGACAGGTTAAAGCATTTTTAAAGATCAGCTGAATCCTGTTTCAGTCAAATTCCTCAATTTGGGGTCTTCAGTCAAAGTTCTGCCAAATGACAGTGATTTTAAGAAAACAAAGGATTCGATTTGCAAATATTATAAAGATCTTTTTGCAGTTTATTCTGTGTTTATTCTCAGGTGACACTAATTCATTGACACCATGATAAACATCTACACAACAACTTACATTTATATACCACCTCTAATATAGTAGAATGTCACAGTAGCAATTATCAGACATTTGTTACATCTGAGGTGTTTGCAATGTCCTATTCTGCTTTCTAGTTGGTCTTCATTCCACCATTGGCAGACCTATCTTCAGCCTCCTTCCTCCTCTTAGATGTTCCTTAAAATCAGTCTCTTCATTGCATCTTTTTGGTCCCTTGTCCTAATATCTCTTCATGTGTTCTCAATTTGGGGTTGCTCCCCAGTCCCTATGTACAGGAATTTATATTGGCCTTGGAGGGAGTAGAGTAGAATATATTGGCCTTTGAGGGTGTACAGTAGAAATTATTGGCCTTGGCGGGAGTACAGTAGAATATATTGGCCTGGGAGGGTGTACAGTAGAATATATTGGCCTGGGAGGGTGTACAGTAAACTATATTGGCCTTGGAGGGTGTACAGTAGAATATATTGGTCTTGGAGGGAGTACAGTAGAATATATTGGCCTGGGAGGGAGTACAGTAGAATATATTGGCCTTGGAGGGAGTACTGTAGAATATATTGGCCTGGGAGGGAGTACAGTAGAATATATTGGCCTTGGAGGGAGTACTGTAGAATATATTGGCCTGGGAGGGAGTACAGTAGAATATATTGGCCTTGGAGGGAGCACAGTAGAATATATTGGCCTGGGAGGGAGTACTGTAGAATATATTGGCCTTGGATGGTGTATAGTAGAATATATTGGTCTTGGAGGGAGTACAGTAGAATATATTGGCCTGGGAGGGAGTACTGTAGAATATATTGGCCTTGGATGGTGTATAGTAGAATATATTGGTCTTGGAGGCTATACAGTAGAATATATTTGACTTGGAGGGAGTACTGTAGAATATATTGGCCTTGGATGGTGTATAGTAGAATATATTGGTCTTGGAGGGAGTACAGTAGAATATATTTGACTTGGAGGGAGTACTGTAGAATATATTGGCCTTGGAGGGAGTACAGTAGAATATATTGGCCTGGGAGGGTGTATTTTAGAATATGTTGGCCTTGGAGGGTATACAGCAGAATGTATTGGCCTTGGGGTGTACAGTGGAATATATTGTCCTTGTGGGAGTACAGCAAGTTATATTGGCCTTGGAGGGTGTACAGCAGAATATATTGGACTTGGAGGGAGTAGAACAGGAAAGATTGGGCTTAGGGTGTAAATTTAAAGAATGAGATGCGGATTTCAGGGGTTATACTATGAGGAGAAGTTATACAAATTAAGCCTGTTTTCTCTGGAATTTAGAAGGTTAAGGTGTGATCTGATCAAAGTCTTTGAGATAATAACTGGAGAAGACAAGGTAGATAAACTATTTCCACAGGTTGGAGATTCTAGAACTAGGGGCATAGCCTGAGAATTAAGGCCAGATTGTTTGGAAAAGATAATTTTCTCTCAACCAGCCCTGCCATCCCCAGTGGATTAAAAAGTGCCAGATGGAATTTGATTGCAGTAAAGATGTGATAACGTTACCCAAACAACCGGAATTAACCACAGAATGCAATTTGAGTGAAAGAGCTAGGGGCTGCTGAGATTACAAAATTCGCAAGAAATTACAGACAACGCCTCATGTCCATTAAGCTATTCAAAGCCATAACTTCATAAGATTATAGAACCAAATCCAGAAAGTGGATGATTTTAAAACCCACAGTTAATCGTGACAATATAAAATGGCACACAACTTTTGGAGAAACTATTTTCTCCAGTAATTAAGTGAATTGATAATTTGGAGTTTCAGATGTAAGCCACAGACTTAAATTCAAAAAGGGGAAGTAGATGTTTCATCACACAGAGGATTGTTAAAATCTGGCCACACACCCTGAAATGGGAGAGGCATCAGATCCTTGAGGAACTCATTATGACATGTTCTTAATGATGACTAAATCGCTGGATTACAGAGAAGGGTTGGAGTGAATTAGAACCTTATTTCAAAGAACTATCACAGGCATCAGCACCCCCACCCCCATCATCTCCTTTCTCTAACTCTTTTCTTCCTCACCCCATTTCCTATCGCTGTCTCCCCCACTTATTTTCTCCTACTGTTCCACTCTCTCTCTTTCCTACTCTCTTCCTCTCCCCATACTCCCTTTCTCTTATCTCACTTTCCGTTTCTCGCTGTCTTCCTCCTTCCCCCTCTCCTTGTCTCCCTTCTCCATGTTCTCCTCCTTTTCCTCCTTCCTTCCCTTCTTTCTCCTGCTTTGCTGTACCCATTCCCAATCCCTTCACCGCAACCCCCCCAGCTCCTCCTCTTCCTCCTCCTTTTCCCGTAACCACCATACTACGTCTTCCTCTAAAAATCTCGTACTTTTGCCTTCTGAAGAAGTCATATCGGACTTGAGACATTAACTCTGTTTTTCTCTCCACGGCTGCTGCCAGACCTACTGAGTTTCTCCACCGCTTTCTGTTTTTATTTCAGATTCAGTCTAAGTATTTCTTCTCTACAAACTTCTTTAAAAATTCAATAGACCTGCCACAAGTGTGCAGTTATGACAGGTAACCACTTGAGGGCAATAGATGGTCACATTAATGTTCATATTACATCCGTGGTGTTGGCTACAAGCTGCAGGAGCAGGATGGAGTCTGGATTCTGGAATTTGGATTCCAGATTCTGGAGAACAAGACCATAAGAAATAGAAGCAGAATTAGGTCGTTCAGCCCATCAGGTCTGTTCAGCCATTCGATCATGGTTCATACGCTTCCCAACCGTTTCTCCTGCCTTCTCCCCGTAACCCTTGATCCCCTAACTAGCCAAAGTCTGGATTCAGGAGTCTAGATTCTAGAGTCAGGATGCTGGAGCTCAGTGTTCCCAGTGCAAAGTCTCATACAATCAGAACCCAGTGTGGAACTCTGTAGCAAATGAGCAGCTGACATAATATTAATTTTTTAAATCATTTCTGTGATGTGGGTGTTGCTGGCTGGCTGCTGTTTATTGTGCATCTCTAGCTGCCCTTGAGAAGGTGGTGGTGAGCTGCCTTCTTGAACTGCTGCAGTCCACCTGCTGTGGGTTGACACACAATGCCATTAGAGAGGGAATTCCAGGATTTTAATCCTGCAACAGTGAAGGCACGGTGATATAATTCCAAGTCAGGATGGTGAGTGGCTTGGAGGGGAGTTTGCAGGGGGCCGTGTTCCCATATATCTGTTGCCCTTGTCATAAAGTCATACAGCACAGAAACAGACCCTTCGGTCCCACCAGTCCATGCCGAAGATAATCCCAAACTGAACTAGTCCCACCTGCCTGCTCCTGGCCCATATCCCTCCAAACCTTTCCTATTCCTACGTCAGAGCAGACTTAAAAAGCTGAAAGCACTGGAGAAACTCGGCAGGTCTGGTGGAGTCTGTAAAGAGATGGACAGAGTTAATATTTCACATGTGATGTGAATCTTCTCCAGGCTGGACTCAAACATTCACTCTGTTTCTCTCTTCACAGAAGCTACCAGACCTGCCAAGTTTCTCTAGCACTTTCTGTTTTGTTTTGTTTCGGATCCAGCATCTGCAGCTTTTTGTTTCATTTAATGACAGAAAAGACTCAATGGGCCAAATGGCCTCCTCCAATCTTCCAACATCTGTCACTTCAAGGTAGATAATGTGTTTATCTCCTGAAAGTGTTGGGGTCATTTTAAACTGGGAAAACTTTGAAAGGTTCAGTTTGAAAACTTAATGCTGCTATGTGATTGGTGAATTGAAAGTATTTGCAAACAGGGCCTGCACTAAATTATTATTCATTCACAGGGTTGAGGACATCTCCGGCCAGACCAGCATTTATTGCCCATCCCTAATTTCCCAGAGGACTGTTAAGAAGCAACCACATTGTCTGGAGCCACATACAGGCCAGATGAGGTAAGGATGGCAGATTTCCTTCCATAAAGGATATTAGTGAACCAGATGGTGTCTTCCCCATCAATTGGCAAGAGTTTCATGGCCATCATTAGACATGGTCCTCATTTTTGTAGGGTTCCTATTAGATTCCTTAGACAGCATCACCCAAACCCAGGACCACTTCCATCTAGAGGAGCAAAGGCAGCAGATACATAGAGAACCACAACATGCAGGGTCCCCTCCAAGCTATTTACCATCCTGCTTTAGAAATATATTGCCGTTCCTTCAGTATCTCTAGGTCAGAATCCTGGAACTCCCTCCCTAAAGGCAGTGTGCGTCTACCTTCCTGCCCAGGGACTGCAGTGGTTCAAGAAGGCAGCTCACCACCACCTTCTCAAAGGCTATGAGTCAAAAGTTGTGCAGGTTAGGTGGATCAGCCGTGCTAAATAGACAATAGACAATAGGTGCTGGAGTAGGCCATTCGGCCCTTCGAGCCGGCACCACCATTCATTATGATCATGGCTGATCATCCACAATCAGTATCCTGTTCCTGCCTTATCCCCAAAACCCTTGATTCCACTATCTTTAACAGCTATATCCATCTCTTTCTTGTAAGTATCCAGAGAGTTGGCCTCCACTGTCTTCTGAGGCAGAGCATTCCATATATCCACCACTCTCTGGGTGAAGAAGTTTTTCCTCAACTCTGTTCTAAATGGCCTACCCCTTATTTTTAAACTGTGTCCTCTGGTCCTGGACTCACCCATCAGCGGAAACATGCTTCCTGCCTCCAGACTGTCCAATCCCTTAATAATCTTATACGCCACAATCAGATCCCCTCTCATCCTTCTAAACTCAAGTGTATACAAGCCCAGTCGCTCCAATCTTTCAACATATGATAGTCCCGCCATTCCAGGAATTGACCTCATGAACCTACGCTGCACTCCCTCAATAGCCAGGATGTCCTTCCTCAAATGTGGAGACCAAAACTGCTCACAATACTCCAGGTGCGGTCTCACCAGGGGCCTGTACAGCTGCAGAAGGACCTCTTTGCTCCTATACTCAATTCCTCTTGTTATGAAGGCCAGCATGCCATTAGCTCGGTTCGCAACAAACAACTGCACCTCCCAGTCGCAAACCATTTCCACTCCCCCTCCCATTCTTTAGATGACATGTCCATCATGGGCCTCCTGCAATACCACAATGATTCCACCCGAAGGTTGCAGGAACAGCAACTCATATTCCGCTTGGGAACCCTGCAGCCCAATGGTATCAATGTGGACTTCACCAGCTTCAAAATCTCCCCTTCCCGCACTGCATCCCAAAACCAGCCCAGCTCGTCCCCTCCCCCCACTGCATCCCAAAACCAGCCCAGCCTGTCCCCGTCTCCCTAACCTGTTCTTCCTCTCACCCATCCCTTCCTCCCACCTCAAGCTGACCTCCGTTTCCTACCTACTAACCTCATCCCACCTCCTTGACCTGTCCGTCTTTCCTGGACTGACCTATCCCCTCCCTACCTCCCCACCTATACTCTCCTCTCCACCTATCTTCTTTTCTCTCCATCTTCAGTCCGCCTCCCCCTCTCTCCCTATTTATTCCAGAACCCTCACCCCATCCCCCACTCTGATGAAGGGTCTAGGCCCGAAACGTCAGCTTTTGTGCTCATGAGATTCTGCTTGGCCTGCTGTGTTCATCCAGCTTCACACTTTGTTATCTGCTCTTAGCTTTCTTCACTGTCTGCTGTACCTGCATGCTTGCTTTCATTGACTGAAGTACAAGAACACCGAGATCTTGTACTTCCCCTTTACCTAACTTGACTCCATTTAGATAGTAATCTGCCTTCCTGTTCTTGCCACCAAAGTGTATAACCACACATTTATCCACATTAAACTGCATCTGCCATGCATCCGTCCACTCACCTAGCCTGTCCAAGTCATCCTGTATTCTCATAACATCCTCCTCACATTTCACACTGCCGCCCAACTTTGTGTCATCAGCAAATTTGCTAATATTACTTCTAATGCCTTCGTCTATATCATTAATATATATCGTAAACAGCTGCGAGCCCAGCACTGAACCTTGTGGTACCCCACTGGTCACTGCCTGCCATTCCGAAAGGGACCCGTTTATCACTACTCTTTGCTTCCTGTCAGACAGCCAATTTTCAATCCAAGCCAGTATTTTGTCCCCAATACCAAGTGCCCTAATTTTGTTCACCAACCTCCTATGCGGGACTTTGTCAAAGGCTTTCTGAAAGTCCAAGTACACTGCATCCACTGGCTCTCCCTTATCCATCTTCATAGACACATCCTCGAAAAATTCCAGAAGATTAGTCAAGCACGCTTTCCCCTTCGTAAATTCATGCTGACTCTGGCCTATTCTGTTACTGCTATCCAAATGAGTCGTAATTTCATCTTTTGTAATTGACTCCAGCATCTTTCCTACCACTGACGTCAGGCTAACCGGTCTATAATTTCCTGTTTTCTCTCTCCCTCCTTTCTTGAAAAGTGGGACAACATTTGCCACCTTCTAATCCAAAGGAACTGATCCTGAATCTACAGAACAGTGGAAAATGATTACCAATGCATCCA